>NW_017202622.1:0-6310 GCF_001704415.2 Capra hircus
TGGGACCGCTCGTGCTTATCTCGAGTGGAGACGGGTATGTCGGTGATCTTCTGACTTGCCGCAGGGGTGTCAAAGACCCTTTGGAAGTTCCAGAGGTTAGGTGTGATTAGCCTCGAGATGCCTCAGGGGAAATGGGCCTCATCTCGCCTGGAGGGGAGAACCTCCTGGATTATCTTGAGTTGGAGCAGGTGCTCTCGTCTTAGCATGGGGACCTCAGGGACCCGCTCTGTGGCCTCAGAAAAGGCCAGTGCCCATGGGAGTTGCTAGGGGGCCTCTCAGGATTCCTCTCACGTCGATGCCGGGGCCTAAGACCTTGTGTGGAGAGCCGAGCGGAGGCGGCGCGGAGCGTTTCGGTTCTCAGTGCCTGGGCACCGGTGTGTGGTGTGAGGCTGCGGCGGAGCCTCTACACTGAAGGTGCGAGAGGTTGGCAGCTTCGATTGAAGCACATCGAGCGGACAGCAGTGAAAGTCATGAGCGACAGCGGCGAGGAGAACTACGGCGAGGGGAATCCCGTTCTGCTTCCAGAAGCGGAAGTGCTCATGGATCTGGGAAATCTGCAAGTCATACCCCTGCAAGGTCTCGCTCCAAGGAAGATTCCAGGCGTTCCAGATCAAAGTCCAGGTCCAGATCGGAATCTAGGTCTAGATCCAGAAGAAGTTCTCGGAGGCATTATACAAGGTCACGATCTCGGTCCCGGTCCATAGAAGATCTCGTAGCAGATCTTACAGCAGAGATTATCGAAGACGGCATAGCCACAGTCATTCTCCCATGTCTACTCGCTGGCGTCATGTTGGGAATCGGGGCAAATCCTGATCCTAACTGTTGTCTTGGAGTATTTGGATTGAGCTTGTATACTACAGAAAGAGATCTAAGAGAAATGTTCTCTAAATATGGCCCAATTGCTGATGTATCTATTGTATATGACCAGCAGTCTAGACGTTCAAGAGGATTTGCCTTTGTATACTTTGAAAATGTAGATGATGCCAAGGAAGCAAAAGAGCGTGCCAATGGAATGGAGCTTGATGGATGTAGGATCAGAGTTGACTTCTCCATAACGAAAAGACCACATACTCCAACAGCAGGAATTTACATGGGGAGACCTACCTATGGCAGCTCACGCCGTCGAGATTACTATGACAGAGGATATGATCGAGGCTATGATGATCGGACTATTACAGCAGATCGTACAGAGGAGGAGGAGGAGGAGGATGGAGAGCTGCTCAAGACAGGGATCAGAAATACAGAAGACGGTCACCTTCTCCCTACTATAGTCGTGGAGGATACAGATCACGTTCCAGATCTCGATCATACTCACCTCATCGCTATTAAAGCATGAAGATGAAGACTTTCTGAAACCTGCCCTAGAGTTGGGATATTGTTTGTGGACAATATTTTTTATTGTCTCCTGTTTAAAAAGTGAACAGTGCCTGGTGAAGTTAGGTGACTTTTACACCTTTTATGATGACTACTTTTGGTGGAGTTGAAATGCTGTTTTCATTCTGCATTTGTGTAGTTCGGTGCTTTGTTCAAAGTTAAGTGTTTTCAGAAAAGTATGTTTTACATGTATTTTTTTTACAGTCTAAAATTTTGACTGCTGAGAAGTTTCTATTGTACAGAACTTCATTTAAATGGTTTTTCTACTGAATACAGGGTATTCTGAAGATTGAAGCCTGTGTGTAAAATGCTACCAAATGGCAAAAAGCAACAATAACGTTTGGTTTTTACTTTTCTTTCTAACATATCAATGCTTAGGAGAACTGTTCTGATTAGATTGTCAGTAGTAAATTAAAGAAAAAAATGCCCGTTTTCCTCGAGTCCATGAAACATACCATACTTAATATACCTGCAGTTAAGTGATAAAAATTACGCTCTGTAACTCTATACTGCTAGTGTTAAAAACTAAAGATCTTTCAATACAGCAAATGCTTAATGCTTATATAAATGTGACTTTGACAGCCTTTATGTAATCTGTATTATACATAGCAGGGAATAAGATGAGTTGCACAATGTATGCCTTAAAAAGGCTATTTCTTAAAGCTGTTAGAAGGGGATAATGGTATTTCAATTAGTAATCAGCAAGTGAAAATAATATTCCACCACAAATGTACTCTTGTTCTTCTAGCTTTTAAGACTATATGGAAAAACTGGGTGGTTCAGAGTTTGAGAAAAAAAGAAGGGAACACTACACCTGTGTTGTGGATGATCTGAAGACTTTGCCTGTTCATTTTTTAAATACTAACTTTCAGGTTCTTTGCTTACCAAAGGAGGCCCAATTTCACTCAAAATTTTGAGAACTGTGTTTAAATAAATGCAAAGAAAAGAGTAAAAAGGAAAGAAAAAAAAAAGACCTTGCGAGGAGTTGGGGCAGGAACCTGAGGATTCCTCTACAGTGCTGACATGGATCTTGGGGTAGCTCTGGAGCCCCCCCAGGGAAGTCAGTCTTCGTCTCGAATGGGGGCATGCACGTGCGCTTTCCTCCCGAGCTGTAGCAGCAGTGTCACGCTTCCGGTCGCGTGGATCAAGTGATCTGTGGCTTTTCCTCCAGGCTTTACCACGAGGCTATCCCAGAGGGCTGTCCCACATGCCGCCGAGGTGTGAGTCGAACCTCGGCGTGAAAGTCGAGGCAGTGCAGGGAAAACAGGTTCCTCTGGAATGGACTGAGACATATAGGGGACTCTTGGAATGGTGGCACGACTCTGGAGTTCCTCTCGCATTTCCTGTGGAGAGCGCCTCCACTTGAGATGCGACGGGAACGCCGGGAATTCTTTCCCGACGAAGCAGGGAAAGGATCCCACATCTCGAGCTACGAGGCGGAAAGGGGCTCCTCTGGATGTGGGCGGACCCTCGTGCTTCCTATCGAGAGGAGACGGGTATGTCAGGGAACTTCTTGAGTGGCAGCAAGGGTGTGAAGGACCCTTTGGAAGTTCCAGAGGTTAGGTGTGATTAGCCTCCAGACGCTTCAGCGGAAATGGGCCTCATCTCGCCTGGAGGGGAGAACCTCCTGGATTTTCTCGAGTTGCGGCAGGTGCTCTCGACTTACGACGGGGACCTCAGGGACCCGCTCTGGTGGCCTCAGGAAAGGCCAGTCCACATGCGAGTTGCTCGGGGGCCTCTCGGATTCCTCTCCCATCGAGGCCGGGGCCTAAGACCTTGTGTGGAGTCGGTGCCGGAACCTGAGGATTCTTCTGCAGTGCTGACATGGATCTTGGGGTACTTCTGGAGTCTCCCCAGGGGAGTCAGTCCTCGTTTGAGTGGGCGCATGCACGTGCGCTTACCTCCGGAGCTGTGGCAGCAGTGTCATGCTTCCCTTCGCCTGGATCAAGGGATCTGTGGCTTTCCCACGAGGCTTTCCCACAGGGCTATCCCACGTGCCACCGTGGTGTGAGTCGATCGATGGCTTGAAAGTCAACGCAGTGCACGGAAAACAGGTTTCCCCTGGAATGGACTGAGACATCTGGCGAATCTGGAATGGTGGCACGACCCTGGACTTCCTCTCGACTTTCCTGTGGAGAGCGCCTCCTCTTGAGATGCGACGGGAACGCCGGGAATTCTTTCCCGACCACTCAGGGAAAGGATCCCTTCTCTCGAGCTGGGAGGCGGAAACGGTGCTCCTCTGTATGTGGGCGGGACTCTCGTGCTTCCTCTCGAGTGGAGACGGCTATGTGGGGGAACTTCTGAGTTGCAGCAAGGGTGTGAAGGACCCTTTGGAAGTTCCAGAGGTTAGGTGTGATTAACCTCGAGACGCCTCAGCAGAAAAGGGTCATCTCGCCTGGAGGGGAGAACCTCCTGGATTTTCTCGAGTGCGGCAGGTGCTGTCGACTTACGACGGGGACCTCAGGGACCCGCTCTGGTGGCCTGAGTAAAGGCCAGTCCCCATTCGAGATGTTTGGGGGCCGCTCGGAATTCCTCTACCGTCCGATGCCAAGCCTAAGACTTTGAGTGGAGTCGGTGACGCAACCTGAGGATTCCTCTCCACTGCTGACATGGATCTTGGGGTACTTCTAGTGTCTCCCCAGGGGAGTCAGTCCTCGTCTCGAGTGGCGGCATGCAGTTCGATTCCCTCCCCAGCTGTAACAGCAGTGTCACGCTTCCCGTCGAGTGGATCAAGGGATCAGTGTCTTTCCTTGAGGCTATCACATGAGGCTTTCCCAGGAGGCTTTCCCACAGGGCTGTCCCACGTGCCACCGTGGTGTGAGTCGATCCTCGGCATGAAATCGAGGCAGTGCAGGGAAAACAGTATTCCCTGGAATGGACTGAGACATCTGGGGGACTCTGGAATGGTGGCACGAGTCTTGAGTTCCTCTCGCCTTTCCTGAGGAGACCGCCTCCTCACGAGATGCGACGGGAATGCAGGCAATTCTTTCCCAACCACGCAGGGAAAGGATCCATCCTCTCGAGCTAAGAGGCATAAACGGTGCTCCTCTGGATGTGGGCGGGACTCTCGTGCTTCCTCTCCAGTGGAGACGGTTATGTCGGGGAACTTCTTGAGTTGCAGCAAGGGTGTGAAGGACCCTTTGGAAGTTCCAGAGGTTAGGTGTGATTAACCTCGAGACGCCTCAGTGGAAATGGCCTCATCTCGCCTGGAGGGGAGAACCTCCTGGATTTTTTCGAGTTGGGGCAGGTGCCTTGACTTACGAAAGGGACCTCAGGGACCCGTTCTGGTGGCCTCAGCAAAGGCCGGTCCCCATGCGAGATGCTTGGGGGCTTCTCGTTATTCCTCTACCTTCGATGTCGGGGCCTAAGACTTGTGTGGAGTTGGTGCCGAAATCTGAGGATTCATCTGCAGTGCTGACATGGATCTTGGGGTACTTCAGGAGTCTCCCCAGGGGAGTCAGTGCTCGTCTCGAGTGTGGGCATGCAGTTCGATACCCTCCGAGCTGTAGCAGAAGTGTCACGCTTCCCGTCGAGTAGATCAAGGGATCTGTGGCTTTCCCTCGAGGCTTTCCCACGAGGCTTTCCCACAGGACTGTCCACGTGCCACCGTGGTGTGAGTCGATCCTCGGCTTGAAAGTCGAGGCAGTGCAAGGAAAACAGTTTTCCCTGGAATGGACTGAGACATCTGGGGAATCTGGGAATGGTGGCACGACCCTGGAGTTCTCGCCTTTCCTGTGGAGAGTGCCTCCACTTCAGATGTGACGGGAACGCCGGGAATTCTTTCCCGCACACGCAGGGAAAGGATCCGAGCTCTTGAGCTTTGAGGAAATCGGGGCTCCTCTGGATGTGGGCGGGACTCTCGTGCTTCCTCTCGAGTGGAGACGGGTATGTCGGGGAACTTCTTGAGTTGCAGAAAGGGTGTGAAGGACCCTTTGGAAGTTCCAGAGGTTAGGTGTGATTAGCCTCGAGACGCCTCAGCGGAAATGGTCCTCATCTCCCCTGGAGGGGAGAACCTCCTGGATTTTCACGAGTTGTGGCAGGTGGTCTCGACTTACGACGGGGACCTCAGGGACCCGTTCTGGTGGCCTCAGGAAAGGCCAGTGCCCATGCGAGTTGCTCGCGGGCCTCTCGGATTCCTCTCCCGTCGATGCCGGGGCCTAAGACCTTGTGTGGAGTCGGTGCCGGAACCTGAGAATTCCTCTGCAGTGCTGACATGGATCTTGGGGTACTACTGGAGTCTCCCCAGGGAGTCAGTCCTCGGCTCGAGTGGGGGCATGCACGTGCGCTTTCCTCCCGAGCTGTAACAGCAGTGTCACGCTTCCCTTCGCGTGGATCAAGGGATCTGTGGCTTTCCCTCGAGGCTTTCCCATGCGGCTTTCCCACGTGGCTTTCCCACAGGGCTGTCCCAGGTGCCACCGTGCTGTGAGTCGATCCTGGCTTGAAAGTTGAGGCAGAGCAGGGAAAACAGGTGTCCCTGGAATGGACTGAGACATCTGGGGGACTCTGGGAATGGTGGCACGACCCTGGAGTTCCTCTCGCCTCTTCCTGTGGAGAGCGCCTCCACTTGGGATGCAAGGGGAACACAGGGAATTCATTCCGACCACGCAGGGAAAGGATCCCTCCTGTCGAGCTAGGAGGCGGAATCGGCGCTCCTTTGTATGTGAGCGGGACTCTCGTTCTTCCTCTCCAGTGGAGACGGGTATGTCGGGGAACTTCTTGAGTTGCCAGCAAGGGTGTGAAGGACCCTTTCGAAGTTCCAGAGGTTAGATGTGATTAGCCTCGAGCCCCCTCAGCGGAAATGGGCCTCATCTCGCCTGGAGGGGAAACCTCCTGGATTTTCTCGAGTTGCGCAGGTGTCTCGACTTACGACGGGGACCTCAGGGGACCCGCTCTGGTGGCCTCAGGAAAGGCCAGTCCCCATGCGAGTTGCTCGGGG
>NW_017202623.1:0-6309 GCF_001704415.2 Capra hircus
GGATATTTTTAAGCTTCCTGTGCCTCCTGCAGTCAGGAGGCCTCAAACAATCACACTCGCAGTCCTGCAGGCAGGCTAGAAAGCGAGGGGTTTTTAGATTTTTTGCGAAAGACTGAATGAATTGACTTTTTCCAGAAAATGTCAGAAGAGTGGAAAAGCAGAGCACAAAAGC
The DNA here is from genome assembly GCF_001704415.2 of Capra hircus. Taxonomy (NCBI): domain Eukaryota; kingdom Metazoa; phylum Chordata; class Mammalia; order Artiodactyla; family Bovidae; genus Capra; species Capra hircus. The sequence goes on from NW_017202623.1 coordinate 173, forward strand.
CGGCAGATTTTTGTTGGGGTTACATGCTTAGGAATTTCCAGAGGGGTCCCTGAAGTCTGAGCACGCCTTGCGAATGTCAGCTTCCTTCTCATGACCTTGTCACGGGCGGGATTCCTCACTCTGGCTCCCGGGCATCTCACCCTTTTTTAATTTTAAATAATTGATTATTTATGTTTAAAATCAGGTGCAGTTCGGTCTCGAGATTCCGAATGCTTCTGCCGAAGAATCTAGACAATATAGGGAAGTATGATTATGAGGAGCAAGATTATAGACAGTAGACAGAACAGTCTTCAGAAATGAAGTTAGAGAAAGTGTGGGAAAAGTCATTGGCTTCTCCCTGCGGTGGTAAAATCTAATCGGGAGTGTTCCAAGGTCTGAATCTGATTATGAAGTTTCCCTAAGTCTAAACTAATATCTGAGCTGTTCCAAAATACCTAAACCTTGATTTTTTAACATATTGGGCATTTACACTTGTTGAGTCAATGATTGCTGTTGTAGTAACAATAACAGTTGTTGTAACACAGCAAGAACATAATTATCATATCAATAAGTTGTTACAGTTATAGGACATCTTTAAAACCACAGAAGAGCAGACATTACTTTGAGGAGTTAAACAAGATGAAAAACATCCATGGTTCACAAGTCGCTACATTAGGTACATTAAGTTTTCTGGAATCATTGGTGAAAAGAAGAACATAAGGAGAGGATAGACAAGCCAAAATAGAGTAATAGAGTCATTTTCTGGTTGGAGTTTGTGCTGCAGCAGCTGTTAGTCCTGCCGGGATCTTGATGTTTCTTTTGCCTCTTTTGCCGGTAGGAGCAGCGGCCTTCACCCCGCCCTCTGACACTGGCGCTGTTATGGGGCTGCGAGTGCGGTGCACTGGGTTCCGTCAGTCAGGCTGGCCCGCCCGCAGCTTTTGGTGCGCGGCTGTTTCCCGCGGTGGTGGTGGCAGAGAAGTTCCCTTTTTCTTTTGTGGCGAATCAGTCTGTCCGGGATCCAAGTTGACGAATCTGCACCCTGTGGAAAAAAAATATAAACACTTCCTCGACCCGCAGTAAATTTTGGGTCGGGATCTTTTTGTTATCTGGAGGAGATCTTTTTGCTTTACTAATGGCTTTTTTATTTTACTGTTTCAAACGAATCAGCATTTAACTTATTACAAAGAGAACATGTTGTAAAATCTGATGGGGAAAACTATACTTAATTTCTCTCTTTTTAATTTTTGAATTAACAAAAGCACGTGAGGGTAAATGATGCAAGATCTGATCACAAGAATTTCCTATAGCAATCTGCCAATCATCAAACATTTGAAAAGCATCAAGTTGTTCTCTGTTATATGGAAGTGCAATTTTTGATGGTTCTTTATTAAACAATTTAATAAATCAGTATATTTGAATTAATCTTTTTTAATTAATATGTCAGTAATTTTTCCTTAGGCAGAGGCCACTGTTCCACCCACACCGGATCTTGAAATTTTCATGTAATGGGGTAGGCAGCAAAAACAATGGCCTTCATTATAAATTTGGATATCCCAATCCAGTATATAGCTTGCAAGGAGTTGGGCAAATTAGCTCAATTATTCTTGTCTGTTGTTTACCCAATCCTTTTGATGGATCATAGCCGATCTGCAGCATCTGAGAGGTCACTTTATCATCAGGGCTAAAAAGTAACACTCCCATTTGAGATAGCATGTCCCTCCCCACAGGGTAAGGGGGAGTGAAGGGACTACATACGGTTGGAAAGTTCCACGGGTGTCCTCAAATTGCCAATCTAAAATTTTTGCACTTTTGGCTACTGTGGGGGCTCTTCCTATCCCCCCAAGTTATTTTCAGTAGTATGTGTGGGCCAGGAGGTGGGCCAGGAGCTAGGCCAGTCTTTTCCTGAAATGCAAGAAACGTCTGCTCCTGTGTCTAATAACCCCACAATAGACTTGCCATTAATCAGAATAGTTTTCATAGGCCGTTTCTGAGTAATTTTTGTTATCCAAAAAACCATATCACTAGACCCAAATATAAGAAGCAAGAAAAGAGGTGTTACACAATATCTTTATAAGCTTTTCTAATGATCTTTTTATAACCCAAATCTGGTCTATAGCCTTTTAGATGACAAGTAACCATTTAATCTTAGCTTGAAAACTTCCAGCAACGGGGAGCTCACTATTCACCAAGGTTTTAAACTCTCTCTCACCTCTTACTCTATAGCATTTTTATCCTGCATACCACTTTTTCTAACTCCTTTTCAGTAGTATATGTTGGCCAGGAGCTGCGCTAGTCTCTCAGCAATGTAAGAAACGTCTTGTCTATTGTCTAACAGCCATGACATTTTATATCTTTGAATTAAAAAATCTTTTAAAGGCCTAGAAGCTGCAATTTTTTGCACCCCAAAAAGCTAGATCTAGATCCTCTGGGGCTTTTTTTGTCTGGTTTTTCTGTTTGGTAATAAGGTAAAAGCAAAAGCTGTGCTATTATTTTTTTTTTTAATTTTTATTAATTGCACAGTTTTAGCAGGTGGCGAGATCAAAACTTCAGTTTTTTCAGTATAATCAGAATTTACTACACAAGACACTACCGAAATTTCTTGAAAAGAAAGCAAGCTATGCCCCAGTACAAGTCTTACAATGTCCTCAGGCAGGGGACTAGCCACTCTCATTGGAATCTGAGTCACTGGCACATCAGGGGTTAATATTATATTGAAGTGGTGGAACTGAGGTCTAGGCCTGAGCTACCTGGGGTTGTTTGGTACGGGTTGTTGTGTCTGTTTAGCAGGACATTTTGGCAAAACATGTTCTATTTGGCCTCAAGAGAAACATTTTGCATTTGTAAAGTCCTTTTTATTACGAATATTTTTTTTTCTGTTTTCTTCCTTTTTCTTTTTTTTTTGTTGGGTGAGGCCCCTCCTGAGGGGATTTTATGCAAGGAGCAAGCTCTGTTTTAAAAGCTCTTTTGCTCAAAAATATTGTCACTATCGTTTTCAAACTTAAGCAATGTTCTGGGAGGCTTTGGATATAAAGTGGGGAGTTCTTAAGCCCTGGGGAGGCGCAAGCAGAGGTTGCAGTGGTCGCCTTAAATAAGATAACTTTTTTAAAGGTTTGGTTTGTGTAGAGGGGAGGGGGCTCTCCAGGGCGCTCGGCCCGCTGCGTCCTGTAAGCACCCTCCTTCCTCGGGAGGAAGAGGAGTCTCTCTCCTTTTGTTTGCCAATGGCAGAAAATACGATCTGCATAGAAGGTGGAGACCCACTACCATTTACCGCTATAGCCTCTCCCATAGGCTATCTAACAGCCTCATGACAGGGGTCCAGAACATTTGTAATCATATTTTACAGAGCAAAAGCATTTACAGGCCCATGCAAAGTATAGTAAGTTTTTAGCTGTTTTCCTACTCTCTCCCCAGGTGTCTAAGTTAACAGTGCCTTCTTCTGGAAACCAGGGACACTGTTCTTGTACAAAGGAAAAAAAATGAATGAATATTGGAATTTTTAACTTTAATTCCTCGTTTAGTTAGTAACTGCAAGATTACTCCTATAAAAAGCTGTCTTTCTTTTGATTCACTGTTACCCATGTCAGAAAATTAAGTCTTATAGAAAAGTCTACCTCAACAAAAGGTTTTACCTCTGGCGAGGGGGGTTTTGTTTTTAACCCTAGGATAGCAGGTTTCTTTTCAACCTCTAGAGCACCAGGTTTCTCTTAAACCTTGAACACTTCCACCTCTTCTCACCCTGTCTATCCTACGGGGGGTCCGCGGCCCCCTGAGTGGGGTCCTAGCCGTCCGAACACTCAACACTGGGGGAGTACCCGAAAGTACTCCGGGGGAGTGATTAAGTCCCGGGGGAGCAACAGAGAGTGCTCCGGGGGGAGCAACGGAGAGGGCTCCGGGGGAGCAGCAGAGAGTGCTCCGGGGGGAGCTTTTGCTCCGAGGAACCTACCTTCGAATAGCCTGTTCCGGGCGCCACTTTGCCGGGGTCCTGGCCCGGTGGATCCAGGGAATTCGAAGGGTGGACGGCGTTGGCGTGGAAAGACTTGTTTTGTTTATTAATGTAGATTAGATTAAGAAACTATAGTGTAATAAAGAAGATTAAGTGGAGGAAGAGGGCCTGAATAGCTTGGTTTACGCGGAAGGCCAATAAAATTCCAGACAAGGAATCTGCACCATCTACGTTGGGCACCGGCGCCCGCTTGAATATCTAAGGGTGCCGTCGCCTTAAGCTCCTTTCGTGCGGGGGTCTTAAACAGCCGGGGCAAGTAAGTAGACCTGGCGAGCCTCCGAGCGCGCGCGCAGATGGAGAATATATCAGGGTCCTGAAGTTAATAGATAAAGAGGCAAGAGAGAGGGAAGGGGAGGAGAGGAGAGGAGAGAGAGAGAGCATGGGGGGAGGCCGAGAAGTCACCAAGACACGTGGGCAGGCGCGAAGAGAGACTGGAGTTTCGAGGAAAAACTACGCTATCGCGAACCTTTAATTGTTGCAAGAAAGGCGCTTTTATTACTTTTGATAAACATGGAGATCACGAGGTACCACAGAATTATGTTAGGCGTGTCGGGCGAGGACCAGACCTCTTTCTAATACATACATTTTTGTCATACAAAAGGTCTAGGTGATTTACATTATCTTCTGGGGGGCGTCAGTAAGAAGCTTGTTAACTGCTCTTCTTTAGCTCTCTTCGCTTTAAGGAAGTGTTGATTTTGTTTTCCCCTGAGTGTTTTCTTCTTTAATTTGCTATCTCGGCCTTAAACGGCAATTAAAGTCGTAACATCTTGCGGTAATAGAAGGCAAAGGTGGGCAGTGGGGGATATAACAAAAGAAGGGTAGACTTAACGTCAAAGGATCTAATGGTTGGCGCTAATAGCCGAGGTCTAAGCTAGCTTGGTTTATCTTATCATACGCAAAGCTATATCTAAAAATAAAGGATAATGAAAATTTGGCAGCGCAAGCATTGACTGGACAACAAAATGAAAGCTTTTAATGGGACAGCTCCTATTTTAAAGATCTTTGACTCTTCGGAAGCCCCTACATTCCTAAGGGATGTTTTAAGCTTCGCTAGTTGCGCTCCGTTGCGGTCAGAAGAGGCCTCAAACAAGTCACACGTCGCAGAGCTCGCTGCAGGGCTAGGCTTAGACAAGGGCGCATGCCGGAGGGGTTTTTTAGATTGAAAGCACTGCTTCAATGGCAGAAGACATGAAAAACGGCTGAATTAGAGCTTTTTCCAGAAAATGTCAGATTAGAAGCTGGAAAAGGCCAGAGCAACAAAAGGCCGGCGGACTTTATTCTTCGTTGGGTGTAGCTATGCTTAGACAGAATTTCCAAGAGGGGTCCGCTGCCAGTCTGAGCACAGCTCCTTGGGCGTATGTCAGCGCTTGATCCTTGCCTCACTGACTGGTTGTGCAAGCGGGGCGGATTCGGCATCAACCCTGGCTCAGCCGGCAGCTTCGCCACAGGGATGTCCACGTGCGCACATCCATGGTGTGAAGTGCGAGCTCGAGCTCGGCGTGAAAGTCGAAGGCAGTGCAGGGAAAACAGGTTTCCGCTGGAAATGGACTGAGAATCTGGGGACGGGCTGGATATGGTGGCCGACCGGCTGGGATTTCTCTGCAGTGCGACCTTTTAGCCTGTGGAGAATCGCCTCCCTCTATTAAATGGCGGCCGGGAACAGGACTGGGAAACTCTTTCGCCGCGATCACTAGAGGGAAAGGATGTCTCCTGCGTCGAGGCTAGGAGGGCGGACACGGGGGCTCCCTCTGGGTGTGGGCGAGGGGTCTGACTCTGCCGGTGACTTCCTACTCGAGGTGGAGACGGGTATGGTATCGGGTGATCTTCTTGAGTTGCAGCAAGGGTGTGAAAGGCACCGCTGGTTGGAAGTTCCAGAGGTTAGGTGCTGAATTAGCCTTGAGGACACGCGTACAGGCGGAAATAGGTCGGGCTCATAGTCGGCCTGGTAAGGAGAAGCCGCCGCTGGCTCTGGATTTTCTCTAAGTTGCTGACTGGTGCTGCATCTCGACCTAGCGACGGGGACCGCTCAAGGGATCCCGCTCTGGTGGCGGGCTTCAGCAATAGGACAGTCGCGGCGCATTATGGTACGAGTTTGCTCGGTCGAGAGCTCTGCCGGGATTACCGTGCATGCGGCGTCGATGCTGGGCGGCCGCTG
>NW_017202624.1:0-6309 GCF_001704415.2 Capra hircus
AAGATCCCTCGTTAACTATTTCAAAAATCGATTGGATTCCGAGGATCGACTCACACCACGGTGGCACGTGGGACAGCCCTGTGAGAAAGCCTCGTGGGAAAGTGGGAAAGCCTCGAGGGAAAGCCACAGATCCCTTGATCAACGCGAAAGGGAAGCGTGACAATGCTGCTACAGCTCGGGAGGAAAGCGCACGTGCATGCCCCACTCGAGACGAGGACTGACTCCCCTGGGAGACTCCAGAATTACCCCAAGATCAATGTCAGCATTGGAGAGGCATCCTCAGGTTCCGGAACTGACTCCACACAAGATCTTTGGCCCGAGCATCGACGGTTAGGAAACCCGAGAGGCCCCCGAGCAACTCGCATGGGGACTGGCCTTTCCTGAGGCCACCAGAGCGGGTCCCTGAGGTGCCCGTCTAAGTCGAGAGCACCTGCCCCAATTCGAGAAAATCCAGGAGGTTCTCCCCTCCAGGGGAGATGAGGCCAATTACCGCTGAGGCGTCTCCAGGCAAATCACACCTAACCTCTGGAACTTCCAAAGGGTCCTTCACACCCTTGCTGCAACTCAAGAAGTTCCCCGACATACCCGTAACCACTCGAGAGAAGCAGGAAAGTCCCGCCACATCCAGAGGAGCCACCTTTCCGCCTCATAGCTCGAGAGGTTTGATCCTTTCCCTGCGTGGTCGGGAAAGATTTCGCGACGTTCCCGTCGCATCTCAAGCGGAGGCGCTCTCCACAGGAAAAGCGAGAGGAACTCCAGGGTCGTGCCACCATTCCCAGAGTCCCCCAGATGTCTCAGTCCATTCCAGGGAAACCTGTTTTCCCTGCACTGTTTTGACTTTCAAGATGAGGATCAACTCACACCACGGTGGCACGTGGGACAGCACTGTGGGAAAGCCTCGTGGGAAAGCCTCTTGGGAAATCCTCGAGGGAATGCCACAGATCCCTTGATCCACGCAAAGGGAAGTGTGACACTGCTGCTACAGCTCGTGAGGAAATCGCACGTGCATGCCTCCCAATCGAGACAAGGACTGACTCCCCTGGGGAGACTCCAGAAGTACCGCGAGATCCATGTCAGCACTGGAGAGGAATCATCAGGTTCCCACACCGACTCCACACAAGATCTTAGGCCCCGGCATCAACGGGGAGAGTAATCCGGAGAGGCCCCGGAGCAACTCGCATGGGGACTGGCCTTTCCTGAGGCCACCAGAGCGGGTCCCTGAGGTCCCCGTCTTAAGTGGAGAGCTCCTGCTCCAACTCGAGAAAATCCAGGACGTTCTCCCCTCCAGGCGAGATGAGGCCCATTTCCGCTGAGGCGTCTCGAGGCTAATCACACCTAACCTCTGGAACTTCCAAAGGGTCCTTCACACCCTTGCTGCAACTCTAAGAAGTTCCCCGACATACCCGTCTCCATTCGAGAGGAAGCACGAGAGTCCCGCCCACATCCAGAGGAACCCCATTTCCACCTCATAGCTCGAGAGGAGGGATCCTTTCCTGCGTGGTCGGGAAAGAGTTCCCGGCGTTCCCGTGGCATCTCAAGAGGAGGCGCTCTCCACAGGAAAGGCGAGAGGAACTCCAGGGTCGTGCCACCATTCCCAGAGTCCCCCAGATGTCTCAGTCCATTCCAGGGAAACCTGTTTTCCCTGCACTGCCTCGACTTTCAAGCCGAGGATCGACTCACACCACGGTGGCACGTGGGACAGCCCATGGGAAAGCCTCTGAGAAAGCCTCTGGGGAAAGGCACAGATCCCTTGACCCACGTGAAGGGAAGCATGACACTGCAGCTACAGCTCGGGAGGAAAGCACAAGTGCATGCCCCCACTAGAGACGAGGACTGACTCCCCTGGGGAGACTCCAGAAGTACCCCTAGATCCTTGTCAGCACTGGAGAGGAATCCTCAGGTTCTGGAACCGACTCCACACAAGGTCTTGTGCCCTGGCATCGATGAGAGAGGAATCCCGAGAGGCCCCGAGCAACTCGCATGGGGTTTGGCCTTTCCTGAGGCCACCGGAGCGGGTCCCTGAGGTCCCCATCGTAAGTCGAGAGCACCTGCCGCAACTCATAAAATCCAGGATGTTCTCCCTTCAAGGTGAGATGAGGCCCATTTCCGCTGAGGCGTCTCGAGTCTAATCACACCTAACCTCTGGAACTCCCAAAGGGTCCTTCACACCCTTGCTGCAACTCAAGAAGTTCCCCGACATACCCGTCTCCACTCGAGAGGAAGCACGAGAGTCCCGTCCACATCCAGAAGAGCCCCGTTTCCGCCTCCTAACTCGAGAGGATGGATACTTTACCTGCGTGGTCGAGAAAGAATTCCCGGCGTTCAGGTCGCATCTTAAGAAGAGGCCCTCTCCACAGGAACGTCGAGAGGAACTCCAGGGTCATGATACCATTTCCAGAGTCCCCGAGAGGTCTCAGTACATTCTAGCGAAAACTGTTTTCCCGGCACGGCCTCGACTTTCAAGCCGAGGATCCACTCACACCACGGTGGCATGTGGGACAGCCCAGTGGGAAAGCCTCCTGGGAAAGCCTCGTGGGAAAGCCTCGAGGGAAAGCCACAGATCCCTTGATCCACGCGAAGGGAAGCGTGAAACTGCTGCTAGAGCTCGGTAGGAAAGCGCACGTGCATGCCCTCACTCGAGACGAAGGACTAACTCCCCTGGGCAGACTCCAGAAGTACCCCAAGATCCATGTCAGCACTGGAGAGGAATCCTCAGATTCCGCCACCCACTCCACACAAGTTCTTAGGCCCCGGCATCGAAGGGAGAGGAATTCCGAGAGGCCCCCGAGCAACTCGCATGGGGACTGGCCATTCCTGAGGCCACCAGAGCGGGTCCCTGAGGTCCCCGTCTTAAGTCGAGAGAAGCTGCCGCAACTCGAGAAAATCCAGAGGGTTCTCCTCTCCAGGCGAGATGAGGCCCATTTCTGCTGAGGCGTCACCAGGGTAATCACACCTAAACTCTGGAACTTCCAAAGGGTCCTTCACATCCTTGCTGCAACTCAAGAAGTTCTCCGACATACCCGTCTCCACTCGAGAGGAAGCACGAGAGTCCCGCCCACATCCAGAGGAGCCCCGTTTCCACCTCCTAGCTCGAGAGGAGGGATCCTTTCCCTGCGTAGTCGGGAAAGAATTCCTGGCGTACCCATCGCATCTCAAGAGCAGGCGCTCTCCACAGGAAAGGCGAGAGGAACTTCAGGGTCGTGCCACCATTCCCAGAGTCCCCCAGATGTCTCAGTCCATTCCAGGGAAACCTGTTTTCCCTGCACTGCCTCGACTTTCAAAACGAGGATCGACTCACACCACGGTGGCACGTGGGACAGCCCTGGTGGGAAAGCCTCGTGGGAATGCCTGGTGGGAAAGCCTCGAGGGAAAGCCACAGATCCCTTGATCCACGCAAAGGGAAGCGTGACACTGTTGCTACAGCTCGGGAGGAAAGCGCAAGTGCATGCCCCCACTCGAGACGAGGACTGACTCCCCTGGGGAGACTCCAGAAGTACCCAAGATCCATGTCAGCACTGGAGAGGAATCGCAGGTTCCGGCACCGACTTCACACAAGGTCTTAGGCCCTGGCATCAACGGGAGAGGAATCCCGAGAGGCCCCCGAGCAACTCGCATGGGGACTGGCCTTTCCTGAGGCCACCAGAGCGGGTCCCTGAGTCCCCGTCTTAAGTCGAGAGCACCTGCCGCAACTCGAGAAAATCTGGGAGGTTCTCGCCTCCAGGCGACATGAGGCTCATTTCCGCTGAGTTGTCTCGAGGCTAATCACACCTAACCCCTGGAACTTTCAAAAGGTTATTCACACCCTTGCTGCAACTCCAAAAGTTCCCCGACATACCCGTCTCCACTCGAGAGGAAGCACGAGACTCCCGCCCACATCCAGAGGAGCCCCGTTTCCGCCTCCTAGCTCGAGAGGAGGGATCCTTTCCCTGCGTTGTCGGAAAGAATTCCCGGCGATCCCGTCGCATCTCAAGGGAGGCACTCTCCACAGGAAAGGCGAGAGGAACTCCAGGGTCGTGCCACCATTCCCAGAGTCCCCAGATGTCTCAGTCCATTCCAGGGAAACCTGTTTTCCCTGCACTGCCTCGACTTTCAAGCCGAGGATCGACTCACACCACGGTGGCACGAGGGACAGCCCTGTGGGAAAGCCTCGTGGAAAGCCTGAGGGAAAGCCACAGATCCCTTGATCCACGCGAAGGGAAGCGTGACACTGCTGCTACAGCTCGGGAGGAAAGCGCACGTGCATGCCCCCACTCGAGACGAGGACTGACTCCCTGGGGAGACTCCAGAATTACCCCAAGATCAATGTCAGCACTGGAGAGGAATCCTCAGGTTCCGGAACTGACTCCACACAAGATCTTAGGCCCGAGCATCGACGGTTAGGAAACCCGAGAGGCCCCCGAGCAACTCGCATGGGGACTGGCCTTTCCTGAGGCCACCAGAGCGGGTCCCTGAGGTGCCCGTCGTAAGTCGAGAGCACCTGCCCCAATCGAGAAAATCCAGGAGGTTCTCCCCTCCAGGGGAGATGAGGCCAATTTCCGCTGAGGCGTCTCCAGGCAAATCACACCTAACCTCTGGAACTTCCAAAGGGTCCTTCACACCCTTGCTGCAACTCAAGAAGTTCCCCGACATACCCGTAACCACTCGAGAGGAAGCAGGAAAGTCCCGCCCACATCCAGAGGAGCCCCTTTCCGCCTCATAGCTCGAGAGGTTTGATCCTTTCCCTGCGTGGTCGGAAAAGATTTCGCGACGTTCCCGTCGCATCTCAAGCGGAGGCGCTCTCCACAGGAAAAGCGAGAGGAACTCCAGGGTCGTGCCACCATTCCCAGAGTCCCCCAGATGTCTCAGTCCATTCCAGGGAAACCTGTTTTCCCTGCACTGTTTTGACTTTCAAGCGAGGATCAACTCACACCACGGTGGCACGTGGGACAGCACTGTGGGAAAGCCTCGTGGGAAAGCCTCTTGGAAATCCTCGAGGGAATGCCACAGATCCCTTGTTCCACGCGAAGGGAAGTGTGACACTGCTGCTACAGCTCGGGAGGAAAGCGCACGTGCATGCCCCCAATCGAGACGAGGACTGACTCCCCTGGGGAGACTCCAGAAGTACCGCGAGATCCATGTCAGCACTGGAGAGGAATCATCAGGTTCCCACACCGACTCCACACAAGATCTTAGGCCCGGCATCAACGGGAGAGTAATCCGGAGAGGCCCCGGAGCAACTCGCATGGGACTGGCCTTTCCTGAGGCCACCAGAGCGGGTCCCTGAGGTCCCCGTCGTAAGTCGAGAGCCTGCCCAACTCGAGAAAATCCAGGAGTTCTCCCCCCAGGCGAGATGAGGCCCATTTCCGCTGAGGCGTCTCGAGGCTAATCACACCTAACCTCTGGAACTTCCAAAGGGTCCTTCACACCCTTGCTGCAACTCAAGAAGTTCCCCGACATACCCGTCTCCACTCGAGAGGAAGCACGAGAGTCCCGCCCACATCCAGAAGAGCCCCGTTTCCGCCTCCTAGCTCGAGAGGAGGATCCTTTCCTGCGTGGTCGGGAAAGAATTCCCGGCGTTCCCGTCGCATCTCAAGAGGAGGCGCTCCACAGGAAAGGCGAGAGGAACTCCAGGGTCGTGCCACCATTCCCAGAGTCCCCAGATGTCTCAGTCCATTCCAGGGAACCTGTTTTCCCTGCACTGCCTCGACTTTCAAGCCGAGGATCCACTCACACCACGGTGGCATGTGGACAGCCCAGTGGGAAAGTGGGAAAGCCTCGTGGGAAAGCCTCGAGGGAAAGCCACAGATCCCTTGATCCACGCGAAGGGAAGCGTGAAACTGCTGCTAGAGCTCGGTAGGAAAGCGCACGTGCATGCCCTCACTCGAGACGAGGACTAACTCCCTGGGCAGACTCCAGAAGTACCCCAAGATCCATGTCAGCACTGGAGAGGAATCCTCAGATTCCGCCACCCACTCCACACAAGTTCTTAGGCCCCGGCATCGAAGGGAGAGGAATTCCGAGAGGCCCCCGAGCAACTCGCATGGGGACTGGCCATTCCTGAGGCCACCAGAGCGGGTCCCTGAGGTCCCGTCTTAAGTCGAGAGAAGCTGCCGCAACTCGAGAAAATCCAGAGGGTTCTCCTCTCCAGGCGAGATGAGGCCCATTTCTGCTGAGGCGTCACCAGGTAAATCACACCTAAACTCTGGAACTTCCAAAGGGTCCTTCACATCCTTGCTGCAACTCAAGAAGTTCTCCGACATACCCGTCTCCACTCGAGAGGAAGCACGAGAGTCCCGCCCACATCCAGAGGAGCCCCGTTTCCACCTCCTA
>NW_017202625.1:0-6309 GCF_001704415.2 Capra hircus
GCGAGGGATCTAGGTGGAGGCGCTGGAGAGAGCGTCCGGTGTCCTGGAATGCCTTGGATGACCAGCGGGGAACAGTCAAGGCCCAGGGACTTGTGGAATGTGAAAAGGGGAAACCCCAGAGCAAGGCAGGCTGGGGAAGGGGCGTGGGCGGCCAGTTCAAAAGGGACCTAGGGGCGTTTCCTAGGTGGTGAGCTCCTTGGCACTGCTGAGGGCCCCTGATTGATCCACCCTGGGTTGATCCCACCCCCCTCGGCGAGGCAGGGCCACAAACCAAAGCCCCCGAAGTGCCCGCCCACCCGACGAGGATCTTGGCAGTCCGGGCCACAGCCATGCCCGGGAAAAGCCCACTCGCTCCACGGGACTCCGTCCAGGTCTCTGCTTGGAAAGAGGCCAGGGGCGGCACCCTCCATCTACCCACCCAAACCCTATTGACGTCAATGGGGGCGGAGCCGCCTCCCGCTCTCCAGAGTCCTGAGCTGCTTGGTCCCCGCCGACTCGGCAGCAGTCTGCAGCGTGCCGGTGTGCCTCTCCCACCATGGCTTTGTCCGGCTCCTCCAGCACCTCAAGCGGTACGTTTGCCCTCGGTCCCTGGGGTCGGATCACGTCTCAGGGGATTTGCGTGTGGCCCGGGCAAAGGCTCTCGGCCAACGTGTCGACCCCCCCGTCCGAGTACGGTGGGGGACCATCTCCGGGCCCGGGGTTCCTAGGCGTCAGGTGTGCCCAAAGTCGGAGGGCGTGGCATCGTTCGTTCATCTTGCTCCTTTGGCACACACATGGCTTCTCCGTTCTCTTTTCTGGGAAGACAGTGTTGTTTCAGGGGGCGCGCTGAGGGGGGCGTGGGCGAGGTTGGGAGGTGGTTGGAGCGGGTGCTGTTTTGGGATGAGGCCCTTTATCCTCACATCTTCCTGTGGGAATGGGAGTCGGGGAGCTCTGTGGCCTTGCTGCCTTCAGTGGTTCCTCTGCACAGGGGCCTAGTGGCTTCTGCCTTCTGTCAGGCGTTACCGGGTTTGGGCTTCGCTTTGGGGGCGTTGGCCTTTGCCTTGGCCTGGCCTTGGCCTTGCCTTGGCGTTGCCTTGCCCTTGCCTTGGACTTGGCCTTACCTTGCCCTTGCCTTGCCCTTGAACTTGCCCTTGGGACCTTGACTTGACCTTGGACCTTGATCTTGACCTTGAACTTGACCTTCACCTTGAACTTGACTTGAACTTGACCTTTTGAACTTGAATTTGACCTTGACCTTGACCAACAACGGTAGACCTCCAGATTTGCTCAGAGCACCGGAGGTCCTGAGGTAGGGCCCTGTATCTCCCCTTCCCTTTGTGATCATTGCAAAGACATTCCTAGCTGATAGCCCATGAAGAAGCCAGCAGTGGGAGTGTGTTTGACACGACTGTGCGCCTTCCTGGCCTCAACTCCACAAGGGGCCTTACCTCTCGAAGTAGGCCCATGTCCCCTTGGGGAGGTGTCATGCCTCTTTTCTCCTCACTGCCAAAGGGTGGAGCAAAGCTCGCTCTGTCAGAGGTACAAAAACAGCAAATGAATGGATTTTCAACCTCTTGCTAGGCTGCACACTTTCAGGGCCCACTTTACTGAAACAGGTGCTCTGTGGCCCGTGGTTGGGTATGCAGGTTCACAAACAGGGTGAGATCCTGTGCAAGCCAAGAATTTTCCTGAAAGACCTAGGCTCACTAGAGCTCTCCTCCAGAGCAAAGGGGATAGAGGAGATGTATGGAGGAGTCTTTGCCTTTCCCTGTGAGTGTGGGGCTACTCCCTACGGCCCCAAGCTCAGGGATAACTGCCTCTAAGAAAGGAATGGCAAGAAGCGCTATTCTTGGAGGTTGGGACAGGGAGTTCGCAGCATGTGGGGAAAGAAAGACTTCTTCGGGGAAGAAGAGGCAACCACCGGGGTGTGTTTGCAAGCCTCTATTTGGAAGGAACAGGTTTGCTTATACAACTCAAGACAACCCGCTCTGGTGGCCTCAGGAAAGGCCAGTCCCCATGCGAGTTCCTCGGGGGCCTCTCGGGATTCCTCTCCGTCGATGCCGGGGCCTAAGACCTTGTGTGGAGTCGGTGCCGGAACCTGAGGTTTCCTCTCCAGTGCTGACATGGATCTTGGGGTACATCTGGAGTCTCCCCAGGGGAGTCAGTCCTCGTCTCGAGTGGGGGCATGCACGTGCGCTTTCCTCCCGAGCTGTAGCAGCAGTGGCACGCTTCCCGTCGAGTGGATCAAGGGATCTGTGGCTTTCCCTCGAGGCTTTCCCACGAGGCTTTCCCACGAGTCTTTCCCACAGGGCTGTCCCACGTGCCAACGTGGTGTGAGTCGATCCTCGGCTTGAAAGTCGAGGCAGTGCAGGGAAAACAGGTTTCGCTGAAATGGACTGAGACATCTGGGGACTCTGAGAATGGTGGCACGACCCTGGAGTTCCTCTCGTCTTTCCTGTGGAGAGGGCCTCCTCTTGAGATGCGACGGGAACGCCGGGAATTCTTTCCCTTCCACGCAGGGAAAGGATCCCTCCTCTCGAGCTAGGAGGCGGAAACGGGGCTCCTGTGGATGTGGGCGGGACTCTTGTGCTTCCTCTCGAGTGGAGACGGGTATGTCGGGGAACTTCTTGAGTTGCAGCAAGGGTGTGAAGGACCCTTTGGAAGTTCCAGAGTTTAGGTGTGATAAGCCTCGAGACGACTCAGCGGAAATGGGCCTCATCTCGCCTGGAGGGGAGGACCTCCTGGATTTTCTCGAGTTGTGGCAGGTGCTCTTGACTTATGACGGGGACGTCAGGGACCCGCTCTGGTGGCCTCAGGAAAGGCCAGTCCCCATGCGAGTTGTTCGGGGCCCTCTCGGGATTCCTCTCGCGTCGATGCCGGGGCCTAAGACCTTGTGTGGAGTCAGTGCCGGAACCTGAGGTTTGCTCTCCTGTGCTGACATGGATCTTGGGGTACTTCTGGAGTCTCCCCAGGGGAGTCAGTCCTGATCTCGAGTGGGGGCATGCACGTGCGCTTTCCTCCCGAGCTGTAGCACCAGTGGCACGCTTCCCGTCGAGTGGATCAAGGGATCTGTGGCTTTCCCTCGAGGCTTTCCCACGAGGCTTTTCCACGAGTCTTTCCCACAGGGCTGTCCCATGAGCCACCGTGGTGTGAGTCGATCCTCGGCTTGAAAGTCGAGGCAGTGCAGGGAAAACAGGTTTCCCTGGAATGGACTGAGACATCTGGGGGACTCTGGGAATGGTGGCACGACCCTGGAGTTCCTCTCGCCTTTCCTGTGGAGAGCGCCTCCTCTTGAGATGCATTGGGAACGCCGGGAATTCTTTCCCTACCACGCAGGGAAAGGATACCTCCTCTCGAGCTAGGAGGTGGAAACGGGGTCCTTGGATGTGGGCTGCACTCTCGTGCTTCCTCTCGAGTGGAAACGGGTATGTCGGGGAAATTTTTGAGTTGCAGCAAGGGTGTGAAGGACCCTTTGGAAGTCGAGAGGTTAAGTGTGATTAGCCTCGAGACATATCAGCGGAAATGGGCCTCATCTCGCCTGGAGGGGAGAACCTCCTGGATTTTCCCAAGTTGCGGCAGGTGCTCTCGACTTACGACGGGGACCTCAGGGACCCGCTCTGGTGGCCTCAGGAAAGGCCAGTCCCCATGCGAGTTGCTCGGGGGCCTCGCGGGATTCCTCTCCCGTCGATGCCGCGGCCTAAGACCTTGTGTGGAGTCGGTGCCAGAACCTGAGGATTCCTTTCCAGTGCTGACATGGATCTTGGGGTACTTCTGGAGTCTCCCAGGGAAAGTCAGTCCTCGCCTTGAGTAGGGGCATGCACGTGCGCATTCCTCCCGAGCTGTAGTAGCAGTGTCACGCTTCCCTTCGAGTGGATCAAGGGATCTGTGGCTATCCCTCGAGGCTTTCCACGAGGCTTTCCCACGAGGCTTTCCACGAGGCTTTAGTACAGGGCTGTCCCACGTGCCACCGTGGTGTGAGTCGATCCTCGGCTTGAAAGTCGAGGCAGTGCAGGGAAAACAGGTTTCCCTGGAATGGACTGTGACATCTGGGGGACTCTGGGAATGGTGGCACGACCCTGGAGTTCCTCTCGCCTTTCCTGTGAAGTGCGCCTCCTCTTGAGATGCTAGGGGAACGCCGGGAATTCTTTACTGACCACGCAGGGAAAGGATCCCTCCTCTCGAGCTAGGAGGGGAAACGGGCCTCCTCTGGATGTGGCGGGACTCTCATGCTTCCTCTCGAGTGGAGACGGGTATGTCGGGGAACTTCTTGAGTTGCAACAAGGGTGTGAAGGACCTTTTGGAAGTTCCAGAGTTTAGGTGTGATTAGCCTCGATACGGGTCAGCGGAAATGGGCCTCATCTCGCCTGGAGGGGAGAACCTCCTGGATTTTCTCAAGTTGCGGCAGGTGCTCTCGACTTACGACGGGGACGTCAGGGTCCCCCTCTGGTGGCCTCAGGAAAGGCCAGTCCCCATGCGAGTAGCTCGGGTCCTCTCGGGATTCCTCTCCCGTCGATGCCGGGGCCTAAGACCTTGTGTGGAGTCGGTGCCGGAAACTGAGGTTTCCTCTCCAGTGCTGACATGGATCTTGGGCTACTTCTAGAGTCTCCCCAGGGGAGTCAGTCCTCGTCTCGAGTGGGGACATGCACGTGCGCTTTCCTCCGAGCTGTAGCAGAAGTGGCACGCTTCCCGTCGAGTGGATCAAGGGATCTGTGGCTTTCCCTCGAGTCTTTCCCATGAGGCTTTCCCACAGGGCTTTTCCACGTGCCACCATGGTGTGAGTCGATCCTCAGCGTGAAAGTCGAACCAGTGCAGGGAAAACAGGTACCTCCTTCCCCACAGTAGGAGGTACACTGTCCCCTTGGGCGGGTATCTCCAGGGCACTAACGCTGGGGGGTTCCCCGCGGAAGTGCGGGCCTTAGGCTCCACGTGAGAAAAGCCCCAAATGGCATTAGCTGCCAGTCCAGACGCTGGCCCCTCAGGGCTCTGGCCGGAGCCTTGGGCTCCAGGCAGCTCAAAGCCCTCGGGGGTGGCGCTCTGGGACTGCTGTAGGGAAATGACGCCAAGAGCCCACGGAGGAGTTGGGGAGGGGGCAGGGGGAAACGGAGGCGAGGACAGCGAGGGATCTAGGTGGAGGCACTGGAGAGAGCGTCCGGTGTCCCGGAATGCCTCGGAGGAGACAGCGGGGGACAGTCGAGGCCCAGGGACCTGTGGAATGTGAAAAGGCGGGAAACCCCAGAGCAAGGCAGGCTGGGGAAGGGGCGTTGGTGGCCAATTCAAAGGGACCTAGGGGCGTTTCCTGGGCGGTGAGCTCCCTTGGCACTGCTGAGGGCCCCTGATTGATCCACCCGGGGTTGATCCCACCCCCGCTGCGAGGGAGGGCCACAAACCAAAGCCCCCGAACTGCCCGCCCCCAACGGGGATCTTGGCGGTCCGGGGCACAGTTGTGCCCGGGAAAAGCCCACTCGCTCCACGGGACTCCGTCCAGGGTCTCTGCTTGGAAAGAGGCCAGGGGCGGCACCCTCCATCTACCCACCCAAACCCTATTGACGTCAATGGGGCGGAGCCGTCTCCTGCTCTCCAGAGCCCTGAGCTGCTGGGTCCCCGCCCACTCGGCCAGCAGTCTGCAGCGTGCCCGTGTGCCTCTCCCAACATGGCTTCGTCCAGCTCCTCCAGCACCTCAAGCGGTACATTTGCCCTCGGTCCCTGGGGTCGGATCACGTCTCAGGGGATTTGCGGGTGGCCCGGGCAAGGGCTGTCGGCCAACGTGTCGACCCCCCTCCCACCCGAGAATGTCGGGGACCCTTCCGGCCCGGCGTTCCGAGGCGTCAGGTGTGCCCAAGGTCGGAGGGCGTGGTATCGTTCGTTCATCTTGCTCCTTTGGCACACACATGGCTTCTCCCTTCTCTTTTCTGGGAAGACAGTGTTGTTTCAGGGGCGTGCTGCGGGAGGGCCGGGTTTGGGGGTTGGTGGGAGGGTGCTGTGCTGGGATGAAGCCTTTATCCTCACATCTTCCTGTGGGAATGGGAGTCTGGGATCTCTGTGGCCTTGCTGCCTTCAGTGGCTTCCTCTGCACGGGCTAGTGGCTTCTGCCTTTGTCAGGCGTTACGGGGTTTGGGCTTCGCTTTGGGGCCTAGGCTTTGCCTTGGCCTGGGCCTTGGCCTTGCCCTTGCGTTGCCCTTGACCCCTTGCCTTGGCCGTGGCTAGGCCTTGCCTTGCCTTGCCTTGAACTTGAACTTGACCTTGACCTTGACCTTTTAACCTTGACCTTGACCTTGGCCTTGAACTTGAACTTGACTTGACTTGAGACTTGAACTTGAACTTGACCTTGAC
>NW_017202626.1:0-6309 GCF_001704415.2 Capra hircus
TCCTCTTGAGCTAGGAGGGGGGAATCGGGGCTCCTCTGAATGTGGGGCGACTCTCGTGCTTCCTCTCGAGTGGAGCCGGGTATGTTGGGGGATCTTCTTGAGTTGCAGCAAGGGTGTGAAGGATCCTTTGTAACGTCCAGAGTTTAGGTGTGATTAGCTTGAGACACCTCAGCGGAAATGGTCCTCATCTCGCCTGGAGGGGAGAACTCCTAGGATTTACTCGAGTTGGGCAGGTGCTCTCGACTTACGACGGGACCTCAGGGACCTGCTCTGGTGGCCTCAGGAAAGGCCAGTCCCCAAGCGAGTTGCACGGGGCCTCTCGGGATTCCTCTCCATCGATGCCAGGGCCTAAGAACTTGTGTGCAGTCCGTGCCGGAACCTGAGGATTCCTCTCCAGTGCTGACATGGATCTTGGAGTACTTCTGGAGTCTCCCCAGGGGAGTCAGTCCTCGTCTCGAGTGGGGGCATGCACGTGCAATTTCCTCCGAACTGTAGCAGCATTGTCAGGCTTCCCTTCGCGTGGATCAAGGGATCTGTGGCTTTCCCTGGAGGCTTTCACACGAGGCTTTCCACGAGGCTTTCCGACATGGTTGTCCACGTGCCACCGTGATGTGAGTTGATCTAGGCTTGAATGTGGAAGCAGTGCAGGGAAAACAGGTTTCCCTGGAATGGACTGAGACATCTGGGGGACTCTGGGAAAGGTGGCACGACCCTGGAGTTCCTCTTCGCCTTTCATGTGGAGAGCGCCACCTCTTGAGATGCGACGGAACGCGGATTTCTTTCCCGATGACGCAGGGAAAGGATCCCTCCTCTCGAGCTAGTAGGCAGAAACGGGGCTCCTCTGGATGTGGGCGGACTCTCGTGCTTCTCTCGAGTGGAGACGGTATGTCGGGGAACATCTTGAGTTGCAGCCAGGGTGTGAAGCACCGTTTGGAAGTTCCAGAGATTATGTGTGATTAGCCTCGAGACGCCTCAGCAGAAATGGGCCTCATCTCGCCTGGAGGGGAGAACCTCCTGGAATTTCTCGAGATAGGGCAGTTGCTCTCGACTTACGACGGGGACTCAAGGACCCGCTCTGGGGGCCTCAGAAAAAGGCCAGTCCCCATGCGAGTTGCTCGGGGGCCTCTCGGGATTCCTCTCCCGTCGATGCCGGGGCCTAAGACCTTGTGTGGAGTCGGTTCCGGAATCTGAGGTTTCCTGTGCAGTTCTGACATGGATTTTGGGGTACTTCTGGAGTCTCCCCAGGGGAGTCAGTCCTCGTCTCGAGTGGGGGCATGCACCTGCGCTTTCCTCCCTAGCTGTAGCAGGAGTGTCATGCTCCAGTCGCATGGATCAAGGTATCAGTGGGCTTTCCCCTCGAGGCTTTCCCACGATGCTTTCCAACAAGGCTTTCCCACGAGGATTTCCCACAGGGCTGTCCCACGTGCCACCGTGGTGTTAGTCGATCCTCGCTTGAAAGTCGAGGCAGTGCAGGGAAAACAGGTCTCCCTGGAATGGACTGAGACATCTGGGGGACTCTGGGATTGGTGGCACGACCATGGAGTTCCTCTCACCTTTCCTCTGGAGAGCGCCACCTCTTGAAATGCGTCGGGAACGCCGGGAAATCTTTCTCGACCACGCAAGGAAAGGATCCCTCCTCTCGAGCTAGGAGGCGCAAACGGGGCTCCTCTGGATGTGAGCGGGACTCTACTGCTTCCTCTCAAGTGGAGACGGGTATGTCGGGGAACTTCTTGAGTTGCAGCAAGGGTGTGAATGACCCTTTGGAAGTTCCAGAGGATAGGTGTGATTAGCCTCGAGACGCCTCTGCGGAAATGGGCCTCATCTCGCCTGTAGGGGAAAACCTCCTGGATTTTCTCGAGTTGCGTGCGGCAGGTGCTCTCGACTTACGACGGGGACCTCAGGGACCCGCTCTGGTGGCCTCAGGAACGGCCAGTCCGCATGCGAGTTGCTCGGGGACCTCACGGGATTCCTCTCCCGTCGATGCCGGGGCCTAAGACCTTGTGTGGAGTCGGTGCCGGGAACCTGAGGATTCTTCTCCAGTGCTGACATGAATCTTGGGCTACTTCTGGAGTCTCCACAGGGGAGTCTTTCGTCGTCTCGAGTGGGGGCATGCATGTGCGCTTTCCTCCCGAGCTGAAGCAGCAGATTCACGCTTCCCTTCCCGTGGATCAAGGGATCTGTGGCTATCCCTCGAGGCTTTCCCACGAGGCTTCCCACTGGTTTGTACCACGTGCCACCGTGGTGTGAGTCGTTCCTCGGCATGAAAGTCGAAGCAGTGCAGGGAAAACAGGTTTCCCTGGAATGGACTGAGACATCTGGGGGTCTCTGGGAATGGTGGCACGACCCTGGAGTTCCTCTCGCCTTTCCTGTGGAGAGTGCCTCCTCTTGAGTTGCGACGGGAACACCGAGAATTTTTTACCGAACACACAAGGAAAGGGTCCCTTCTCTCGAGCTAGTAGGCGTAAATGGGGCTCCTCTGGATGAGGGCGGGACACTCGTACTTCCTCTCGAGTGGAGACGGGTATGTCGGGGAACTTCTTGAGGTGCAGCAAGGGTGTGAAGGACCCTTTGGAAGTTCCAGATGTTAGGTGTGATTAACATCGAGACGCCTCAGCGGAAATGGGCCTCATATCGGCTGGCGGGGAGAATCTCCTGGATTTTCTCGAGTTGCGGCATGTGCTGTCGACTTACGACGGGGACCTCAGGGACCTGCTCTGGTGGCCTTAGGAAAGGACAGTCCCCAAGCGAGTTGCATGGGGGCCTTTCGGGATTCCTCTCCCGTCGATGCCGGGGCCTAAGACCTTGTGTGGAGTCCGTGCCGGAACATGAGGATTCCTCTCCAGTGCAGACATGGAAATTGGGAGTACTTCTGGAGTTTCCCAGGGGAGTCATTCCTCGTCTCGAGTGGGGGCTTGCACGTGCCCTTTCCTCCCGATCTTTACCAGCAGTGTCAGGCTTCCCGTCGAGTGAATTCAGTGATCTGTGGCTTTCCCTCGAGGCTTTCCCATGAGGCTTTCCCACGAGGCTTTCCCACAGGGCTGTCCCACGTGCCACGGTGTTGTGAGTCGATCCTCGGCTTGAGAGTCGAGGTAGTGCAGGGAAAATAGGTTTCCCTGGAATGTACTGAGACATCTGGGGGACTCTGGGAATGGTGGCACGACCCTGGAGTTCCTCTCGCCTTTCCTGTGGAGAGCGCCTCCTCTTGAGATGCGACGAGAACGAAGGGAATTTTTCCCGACCACGCAGGGAAAGGATCCCTCCTCTAGAGCTAGGGGGCTGAAACGGGGCTCCTCTGGATGTGGGCGGGACTCTCGTGCTTCCTCTCGAGTGGAGACGGGTATGTCGGGGAACTTCTTGAGTTGCAGCAAGGGTGTGAAGGGACTTTGGAAGTTCCAGAGGTTAGGTGTGATTAGCCTCGAGACGCCTCAGCGAAATGGGCTCATCTCGCCTGGAGGGGAGAATCCTGGATTTTCTCGAGTTGCGGCAGGTGCTCTCGACTTACGACGGACTTCAGGGACCCGCTCTGGTGGACACAGGAAAGGCCAGTCCCCATGGGAGTTGCTCCGGGGCCTCTCGGGATTCCTCTCCCGTCGATGCGGGGCCTAAGTCTTGTGTGGTATCGGAGGCGGGACCTGAGGATTCCTCTGCAGTGCTGACATGGATGTTGGGATACTTCTGGAGTCTCCCAGGGGAGTCAGTCCTCGTCTCGAGTGGGGGATGCACGTGCGCTTTCCTCCGGAGCTGTAGCAGCAGAGTCACACTTCCCTATGCGTGGATCAAAGCATCTGTGGCTTTCCCTCGAGGCTTTCCCACGAGGCTTTCCCACAGGGCTGTCCGACGTGCCACCGTGGTGTGAGTCGATCCTCGCTTGAATGTCGAAGCAGTGCAGGGAAAACAGGTTTCCCTGGAATGGACTGAGACATCTGGGGGACTCTGGGAAAGGTGGCACGACCCTGGAGTTCCTCTCGCCTTTCCTGTGGAGAGCGCCTCCTCTTGAGATGGGACGGGAACGCCGGGATTCTTTCCCGATGACGCAGGGAAAGGATCCCTCCTCTCGAGCTAGTAGGCGAAACGGGGCTCCTCTGGATGTGGGCGGGACTCTCGTGCTTCCTCTCGAATGGAGACGGTATGTCGGGGAACATCTTGAGTTGCAGCAGGGTGTGAAGCACCGTTTGGAAGTTCCAGAGATTAGGTGTGATTAGCCTCGAGACGCCTCAGCAGAAATGGGCCTCATCTCGCCTGGAGGGGAGAATCCTGGATTTTCTCGAGATAGGGCAGTTGCTCTCGACTTACGACGGGGACCTCAAGGACCCGCTCTGGGCCTCAGAAAAGGCCAGTCCCATGCGAGTTGCTCGGGGCTCTCGGGATTCCTCTCCCGTCGATGTGGGGCCTAAGACCTTGTGTGGAGTCGGTGCCGGAATCTGAGGTTTCCTGTGCAGTGCTGACATGGATCTTGGGGTACTTCTGGAGTCTTCCCAGGGGAGTTAGTCCTCGTCTCGAGTGGGGGCATGCACCTGCGCTTTCCTCCTAGCTGTAGCAGCAGTGTCATGCTCCAGCGTGGATCAAGGTATCGTGGCTTTCCCTCGAGGCTTTCCCACGAGGGCTTTCCACGAGGCTTTCCCACAGGGCTGTCCCACGTGCCACGGTGGTGTGAGTCGATCCTCGGCTTGAAGTCGAGGTAGTGCAGGGAAAACAGGTTTCCCTGGAATGGACTGAGAACATCTGGGGGACTCTGGGAATGGTGGCACGACCCTGGAGTTCTCTCGCCTTTCCTGTGGAGAGCGCCTCCTCTTGAGATGCGACGAGAACGCCGGGAATTCTTTCCGACCACGCAGGGAAAGGATCCTCCTCTCGAGCTAAGAGGCGGAAACGGGGCTCCTCTGGATGTGGGCGGGACTCTCGTGCTTCCTCTCGAATGGAGACGGTATGTCGGGGAACTTCTTGAGCAGCAAGGGTGGAAAAACCTTTGGAAGTTAGAGGTTAGGTGTGATTAACCTCGAGATGCCTCAGCGGAATGGGCCTCATCTCGCCTGGAGGGGAGAAACTCCTGAATTTTTAGAGGTGCGGCAGGTTCTCGACTTACGACGGGACCTCAGGACCCGCTCTGGTGGCCTCAGAAAGGCCAGTCCCCATGCGAGTTGCTCGGGCTCTCGGGATTCCTTCTCGTCCATGCGGGGCCTAAGACCTTGTGTGGAGTCAGTGCTGGAACTGAGGATTCCTCTCCAGTCTGACATGGATCTTGGGGTACTTCTGGAGTCTCCCCAGGGAGTCAGTCCTCGTCTCGAGTGGGGGCATGCACCTGTGCGCTTTCCTCCCGCTGTAGCAGCAGTGTCGCGCTTCCCTTCGCGTGGATCAAGGGATCAGGGGCTTTCCGGATGCTTTCCGCGAGGCTTTCCCACGAGGCTTTCCCACAGGGCTGTCCCACGTGCCACCGTGTGTGAGTCGATCCTCGGCTTGAAGTCGAGGCACTGCAGGGAAAATAGGTTTTCCCTGGAATGGACCTGAGTCATCTGGGGTACTCTGGGAATGTGGCACGACCCTGGAGTTCCTCTCGCCTTTCCTGTGGAGAGTGGCATCCTCTTGAGATGCGAAGGGAAACCGGGAATTCTTTCCCGACCACGCGGGGAAAGATCCTCCTCTCGAAGCTAAGAGGCGGAAACGGGGCTCCTGGATGTGGGCGGGATTCTCGTGCTTTCTCTCGAGTGGAGACGGGTATGTCGGGGATCTTCTTGAGTTGCAGCAAGGGTGTGAAGGACCCTTTGGAAGTTCCAGAGTTTAGGTGTGATTAAGCTTCGAGACGCCTCAGCGGAAATGGGCCTCATCTCGCCTGGAGGGGAGAACATCCTGGATTTTCTCGAGTTGCAGGCAGGTGCTCTCGACTTACGACGGGACCTCAGGGACCCGCTCTGGTGGCATCAGGAAAGGCCAGTCCCCATGCGAGTTGCTCGGGGGCCTCTCGGGATTCCCTCCCTTCTATGCCGGTGCCTAAGATCTTGTGTGGAGTCGGTGCCGGAACTGAGCATTCCTCTCCCTGCTGACATGGATCTTGGGTACTTCTGGAGTCTCCCCAGTGGAGTCAGTCCTCGTCTCGAAGGGGGCATGCACGTGCGCTCACTCCCGAGCTGTAGCAGCAGTGCACGCTTCCCTTCGCGTGATTAAAGGGATCAGGGGCTTTCCCAGGCTTTCCCACGTGGCTTTCCCACGAGGCTTTCCACAGGGCTGTCCCACGTGCCACGTGGTGTGAGTCGATCCTCGGCTTGAAAGTCGAGGCAGTGCAGGGAAAACAGGTTTCGTGGAATGGACTGAGGC
>NW_017202627.1:0-6308 GCF_001704415.2 Capra hircus
CCAACTCCACACAAGGTCTTAGGCCCCTGCATCGACGGAGAGGAATCCCGAGAGGCCCAGAGCAACTCGCATGGGGACTGGCCTTTCCTGAGGCCACCAGCGGGTCCCTGAGGTCCCGTCGTAAGTCGAGAGCACCTGCCGCAACTCGAGAAAATCCAGGAGGTTCTCCCTTCCAGGCGAGATGAGCCCATTTCTGCTGAGGTATCTCGAGGCTAATCACACCTTACCTCTGGAACTTCCAAAGGGTCCTTCACACCCTTACTGCAACTCAAGAAGTTTCCCGACATACCCGTCTCCACTCGCGAGGAAGCACGAGAGTCCCGCCCACATCCAGAGGAGCCCCGTTTCCGCCTCCTAGCTCGAGAGGAGGGATCCTTTCCCTGCGTGGTCGGGATAGAATTCCCGGTGTTCCCGTCACATCTCAAGAGGAGGCGCGCTCCACAGGAAAGGCGAGAGGAACTCCAGGGTCGTGCCACCATTCCCAGAGTCCCCTGGATGTCTCAGTCCATTCCAGGGAAACCTGTTTTCCCTGCACTGCCTCGACTTTCAAGCCGAGGATCGACTCACACCATGGTGGCACGTGGGACAGCCCTGTGGGAAAGCCTCGTGGGAAAGCCTCGTGGGAAAGCCTCCTCGAGGAAAGCCACAGATCCCTTGATCCACGCGAAGGGAAGCCCGACACTGCTGCTACAGCTCGGGAGGAAAGCGCACGTGCATCCCCCCTCGAGACGAGGACTGACTCCCCTGGGGAGACTCCAGAAGTACCCCAAGATCCATGTCAGCACTGGAGAGGAATTTCCACTGCGGCGTCTCGAGGCTAATCACATCTATCATCTGGAACTTCCAAAGGGTCCTTCACACCCTTGCTGCAACTCAAGAAGTTCCCCGACATACCCGTCTCCACTCGAGAGGAAGCACGAGAGTTCCGCCAACATCCAGAGGAGCCCTGTTTCCGCCTCCTAGTTCGAGAGGAGGAATCCTTTCCCTGCCTGGTGGGGAAAGATTCCCGGCGTTCCCGTCCCATCTCAAGAGGAGGCGCTCTCCACAGGAAAGGCGAGAGGAACTCCAGGGTCGTGCCACCATTCCCAGAGTCCCCACATGTCTCAGTCCATTCCAGGGAAACCTGTATTCCCTGCACTGCCTCGACTTTCAAGGCGAGGATCGACTCACACCACGGTGGCATGTGGGACAGCCCGTGGGAAAGCCTCGTGGGAAAGCCTCATGGGAAAGCCTAAGGGAAAGCCACAGATCACTTGATCCACGCGAAGGGAAGCGCGCGACACTGCTGCTACAGTTCGGGAGGAAAGCGCACGTGCATCCCCCCCTCGAGACGAGGACTGACTCCCCTGGGGAGACTCCAGAAGTACCCCAAGATCCATGTCAGCATTGGAGAGGAATCCTCAGGTTCCGACACCGACTCCACACAAGATCTTAGGCCCCGGCATCGACGGGAGAGGAATCCCGAGAGGCCCCGAGCAACTCGCTTGGGGATTGTCCTTTCCTGAGGCCAACAGAGCGGGTCCCTGAGGTCCCGTCGTAAGTCGAGAGCACCTGCCGCAACTCGAGAAAATCCAGGAGGTTCTCCCCTTCAGGCGAGATGAGGCCCATTTCTGCTGAGGCGTCTGGAGGCTAATCACACCTAACCTCTGGAACTTCCAAAGGGTCCTTCACACCCTTGCTGCAACTCAAGAAGTCCCCCAATATTCCCGTCTCTACTCGAGAGCAAGCAAGAGAGTCCTGCCCACATCCAGAGGAGCCCGTTTCCGCCTCCTAGCTAGAGAGGAGGGATCCTTTCCCTGCGTGGTCGGGAAAGTATTCCCGGCGTTCTCGTCGCATCTCAAGAGGAGGCACTCTCCACTGGAAGGCGAGAGGAACTCCCGGGCCTTGCCACCATTCCCAGAGTCCCGCAGATGTCTAAGTCCATTCCAGGGAAATCTGTTTTCCCTCGATTGCCGCGACTTTCAAGCCGAGGATCGACTCACACCACGGTGGCACGTGGGACAGCCCTGTGGGAAAGCCTCCTGGGAAAGCCTCGTGTGAGAGCCTCAAGGGAAAGGCACAGATCCCTTGATCCAGGCGAAGGGAAGCGTGACACTGCTGCTACAGCTCGGGAGGAAAGCGCACGTGCATGCCCCACTCGAGACGAGGACTGACTCCCCTGGGGAGACTCCAGAAATACCCCAAGATCCATGTCAGCACTGGAGAGGAATCCGCAGGTTCCGGCACCGTCTCCACACAAGGTTTTAGGCCCCGGCATCGACGGGAGAAGAATCCCGAGAGGACCCCGAGCAACTCGCATGGGGACTGGCCTTTCCTGAGGCCACCAGAGTGGGTCCCTGAAGTCCCCGTCGTAAGTCGAGAGCACCTGCCGCAACTTGAGTACATCCAGGAGGTTCTCCCCTCCAGGCGAGATGAGGCCCATTTCCGCTGAGGCGTCTCGAGGCTAATCACACCTAACCTTTGGAACTTCCAAAGGACCTTCACACCCTTGCTGCAACTCAAGAAGTTCCCCGACATACCCGTCTCCACTCGAGAGGAAGCAGAGATCCGCCCACATCCATAGGAGCCCCGTTTCCGCCTCCTATCTCGAGAGGAGGGATCCTTTCCCTGCGTGTTCGGGAAAGAATTCCCGGCGTTCCTGTCGCATCTCAAGAGGAGGCGCTCTCCACAGGAAAGGCGAGAGGAACTCCAGGGTCGTGCCACCATTCCCAGAGTCCCCCAGATGTCTCAGTCCATTTCAGGGAAACCTGTTTTCCCTGCACTGCCTCGAATTTCTAGCCGAGGATCGACTCACACCACGATGGCACGTGGGACAGCCCTGTGGGAAAGCCTCGTGGGAAAGCCTCGAGGGAAAGCCACAGATCCCTTGATCCACGCGAAGGGAAGCGTTGCACTGCTGCTACAGCTCGGGAGGAAAGTGCACGTTCATGCCCCCACACAAGACGACGACTAACTCCCCTGGGGAGACTCCAGAAGTACCCAAGATCCATGTCAGCACTGGAGAGGAAACCTCAGGTTCCGGCACCGACTCCACACAGGGTCTTAGGCCCCGGCATCGACGGGAGAGGAATCTCGAGAGGCCCCCGAGCAACTTGCATGGGGACTGGCCTTTCCTGAGGCCACCAGAGCGGGTCCCTGAGGTCCCCGTAGTAAGTCAAGAGCACCTGCCGCAACTCGAGAAAATCCAGGACGTTCTCCCCTCCAGGCGAGATGAGGCCCTTTTCCTCTGAGGCGTCTCGAGGCTAACCATACCTAACATCTGGAACTTCCAAAGGTTCCTTCGCACCCTTGCTGCAACTCAAGAAGTTCTCCGACATACCTGACTCCACTCGAGAAGAAGCACGAGAATCCCGCCCACATCCAGAGGAGCCCCGTTTCCGCCTCACACCTCGAGGTCAGGTATCCTTTCCCTGCATGTTCGGGAAAGAATTCCCGGTGTTCCCGTCGCATCTCATGAGGAGGCGCTCTCCACAGGAAAGGCGGAGGAACTCCAGGGTCGTGCCACCATTCCAAGAGTCCCCCAGATATCTCAGTCTGCCGGGGTCCAGCCCCGCTGGATCCAGGGAATTCGACGGATGGACGGCGTTGTCGTGGAAAGTCTTTTTTATTTATTAATGTAAGATTAGATTAAGAAATTATAGTGTAGTAAGAAGATTAACTGGAGGAAAAGGGCTGAATAGCTTGGTTTACGTGGAAGACCAATAAAATTCCAGACAAGGAATTTTCACCATCTACGTTGGGCCACCAGCCCCTGCTTGAATATCTAAGGGTGCCTCGCCTTAAGCTCCCTTTCGTGCAGGTCTTAACAGCCAGGCAAGTAAGTAGACCTGACGAGCCTCCGCGCCCCTGGTGGAGATTCAGCCTGAAGTTAAAGTAAAAAGCAGAGAGAAGGAAAGGGAGAGAAGAAGAAAGAGAGAAAAAGACACGGGGGAGCCTGAGTCCCAAGAAACCAGGCCGAGAGACTAGTTCGAGAAACTGGTCCGAGAAACTGGCCCCATCCTTTATTGTTCATAAAGCCTTTTATACTTTTGATAAAACATGGAGTTCAATGGGTAACACAAAATTATGTAGCGTTCGCACCCCAGACTCTTTCTGTACATTATTTTGTATACAAAAGGTCTCTGGTGATTTACATTATCTTCTGGCCAAGAGGCTTGTTAAACACTTTTTGGCTCTCTTCCTTAATGAATGTTAATTTTGTTTCCTCTGAAGTGTTTTTCTTTAATCTGCATTTCCTTAAAGCATTAAAGTTACATCTCTATAGAACAAAGGTGCAGTGGGTTATAACAAAGAAGGTACTTAACTCAAAGATCTAATGTTGCTAATACCAGGTCTACTACTTGTTTTTTTAATATACCAACTCTATCTAAAAATAAAGGATATGAAAATTTAGCAGCAAGCATTGACCCAAAAAATGAAACTTTTAATCAGTCCTATTATAAAGATTTTGACTCCTCGGATGCCCCTACATTCCTAGGATGCTTTAAGCTTCCTGTGCCTCCTGGGGAAAGGAGGCCTCAAACAATCACATGCCCAGCTGTACGAGTCCTGCAGGCAGGCTAGAAAGCATTCAGAGGGGTTTTTGGATTGAAACACTCTTTCAAATGCAGAAGACTAAAGCCCTGAATTGACTTTTTCCAGAAAATGTCAGAAGAGTGGAAAAGCAGAGAAAAAAGCCGGCAGATTTTTGTTGGGGTACGTGCATAGGAACTTCCAGAGGGGTCCCTGAAGTCTGAACACACCATGCCTATGTCAGCTTTTTCCTCATGACGTTATCACGGGCGGGAGTCCTCATACTGGCTCCCAGCATCAGTCCAATTCAGAGGAACCTGTTTTCCCTGCACTGCCTCGTCTTTCACGCTGAGGATCAACTCACACCACGGTGGCACGAGGGAAAGCCCTGTGAGAAAGCCTCGTGGGAAAGCCTCCAGGGAAAGCCACAGATCCCTTGATCCACACGACGGGAAGCGTGACCCTGCTGCTACAGCTCGGGAGGAAAGCACACGTGCGTGCCCTCACTTGAGAGGAGGATTGACTCTCCAGGTGAGACTCCAGAAGAACCCCAATATCCATGTCAGCACTGCTGAGGAAACCTCAGGTTCCGGCCCCGAATCCACACAAGTTGTTCGGCCCGGGCATCAACAGGAGAGTTATCAAGAGAAGCCCCCAGCATCTGGCATGGGGACTGGACTTTGATGAAGTCACCAGAGCGGGTCCCTGAGGTCCCCGTCGTAAGTCGGGAGCACCTGCCGCAACTCGAGAAAATCCAGGAGGTTCTCCCCTCCAGGCGAGATGAGGCCCATTTCCAATGAGGTGTCTCGAGGCTAATTACATCTAATCTCTGGAACTTCCAAAGGGTCCTTCACACCCTTGCTGCAACTCAAGAAGTTCCCCGACATTCCCATCTCCACTCGAGAGGAAACACGAGGGTCCTGCCCACATCCAGAGTAGCCCCGTTTCATCCTCCTAGCTAGAGATGAGGGATCCTTTCCCTGCTTGGTCGGGAAAGAACTTCCGGCATTCCCGTCGCATCTCAGGTGGAGGCGCTCTCCACAGGAAGGAGAGAGAGGAACTCCATGGTCGTGCCACCATTCCAAGCGTCCCCAGATGTCTCAGTCCATTCCAGAGGATCTTGTTTTACAGAGTGCTTAAACTTTCATGCCGAGGATCGCCTCACACCACGGTGGCACGGGGGACAGCCCTGTGGGAAAGCCTCGTGGGAAATCCTCTAGGAAAAGCCTAGAGGAAAAGCCACAGATCCATTGATCCACGCGACGGGAAGCATGACACTGCTGCTACAGCTCGGGAGGAAGAGCATGCACATGCCCCCACTCGAGACGAGGACTGATTCCCCTTGGGAGACTTCAGAAGTATCCCAAAAACATGTCAGCACTGGAGAGGAATACTCAGGTTCTGGCCCCCACTCCACCGAAGGTCTTGGGCCCGGCATCTACCGGTGAGGAATCCGAGAGGCCCTCTAGCAACTCGCATGGGGACTGGTCTTCCTAAGGCCAACAGAACGGGTCCCTGAGGTCCCCGTCGTAAGTCGAGAGCACCTGCCACAACTCGAGAAAATGAAGGAGATTCTCCCCTTCAGGCGAGATGAGGCCCATTTCCACTGAGACGTCTCGAGGCTAATCACACCTAACCTCTGGAACTTCCAAAGGGTCCTTCACACCCTTGTTGCAACTCAAGAAGATCCAGAAGAGACCCGTCGCCACTACATAGGAATCACCAGGGTACCACCCACATCCAGAGGAGCCCCAATTCCCCCTCCCTAGCTCAAAATGATTTCCCTGATTGGCCGG
>NW_017202628.1:0-6308 GCF_001704415.2 Capra hircus
AGCCAGACCCTGGCGCGCAGAGGCTTGAAGAGGGCCCGGGAGCGCTACCTGAAACAGCAAGCCTCTGTAGCATAGGCGGTTAGGCAGGCTGGTAAGTCAGGCAGACTAGGGTCTGTAGGTCAGGAGTTCAAGTCCCGGGTTTAAACTCTTTCCCTTTTAGGGGGCGGGGGACCACAAGAGGCGGGGCTTAGACCAGACAAGTTTCTTTTGATTTTAGAGGTTTATTGTGAAGCTTAGGGTTAGGGTTCGGGCAACCCCCCCAACTCGCTCGCTCGGTTCGGGTTAGGGTTAGAATTCGGGGAACCCCCCTCTTCTTAGAGTTCGGGTTTGGGTTAGGGTTCAGGTCAGGGTCAGGGTTCAGGTTACGGTTAGGGCTTAAAGTGAGCGCTAATGGGCCCAATAGTTCTTTATTAGCCTGCCCTGGCGGGCCGAGGCTTGAAGAGTGCCTGGGAGCAGCATGAAACCGGGGGGCTTTGTTAGCATAGCGGTTAGGCTGACGCCGAGTAAACATGCAATCTGGCTTTGTGGGTTAGAAGTTCCAGTCCGGGCTTGCCTTTTTTGCTTTGAGCGGATGGGGGACCGCAAGGGGCGGGGCTTAGGCCAGAAAAGTTTCTTTTTCTTTTAGAGTTTTATTGTTAGGGTTAGGGTTAGGGTTAGGGTGCCGGCATCCCCTCAACTTGTTAGGGTTCAGGTTCAGAGTTCGGGTTACGGGAATCCCCTCCCTTCTTAGGGTTTGGATTCGGGTTCGGGTTAGGGTTCAGGGTTCGGGTTTGGGGTTTGGAGTTCAGGGTTTGGGGTTCCGGGTTCGCGGTTCTCGTTTGGGGTTTTGGGGTTCCGATTAGGGGTTCAAGGTTCAGCTTAGGGGTTTGGGGTTTGGGGATCAGGTTATGGGTTCTCGGTTCAGATTAGGGGTTTGCAGTTGGGGTTTGGGGTTTGAGGATCGGGTTAAGGGTTTGGGGTTTGGGGCTCGCGGTTTGAGTTTGGGGCTTGGGTTTGGGGTTTGGGGATCAGGTTAGGGGTTCTCGGATTGGTTTAGAGGTTCGCAGTTGGGGTTTGGGGTTTGAGGTTAGGGTTAGGGTTTGGGGTTTGAGGTTCACGGTTGGGGTTGGGGATTTGGGATTCGGGTTAGGGGTTTGGGGTTTGGAGTTTGGGATTTGGGTGAGGGGTTCGCGGTTTGGGGTTCCAGTTATGGGTTTGGGGTTTGGGTTGAGGGTTGGGGGTTGGGGATTAGGGGTTCGGTTTCTGGGTTGACGGTTTGGGTTAGGGATTAGGGGTTTAGGATTTGGGTTTGGGGTTTGGGGATTGGGGTTTGAGGTTCCGATTAGGGGTTGAGTATGTGAGGTTTGTGGTTCGGGGGTCGAGATTTGAGGTTTGGGGTTTGGGGTTCAGGGGATTGGGTTCATGGTTTGGGGTTGGGGGTGTGAGGTGCAGTTTCGAGTTTTGCTGTTCGGGTTAGGAATTAGGGGTTGGCAGTTCGGGGTTCGGCTTAGAGGTTTGGGGTGTGCGGTTTTGGATTTGAGGTTTGGGGTTCCGGTTAGGGGTTTGGGGTTTGGGGTTCGGGTTAGCAGTTTGGAGTTTGGGTTTGGGGGTTGGGGTTTCGGGGTTTAGGGTTCGGTTTTGGTGTTTGCGGTTTGGGATTGGGGTTTGGGATTTGGGGTTCAGGTTAGGGGTTTGCGATTCGGGTTAGGGGTTTGGGGTTCGGGTTCGGGGTGTGGGTGGGTACAGGTTAGGGGTTTGGGTTTCAGGGTTTGGGGTTCGGTTTAGGGGTGTGCGGTTTGGGTTTGGGTTTGGGGTTCGGGCTAGTGGTTTGGGGTTCGGGGTTGGGTTCTGGATTGGGGTTCGGAGTTATGGATTCGGGATTTGGGCTACGTGTTTCAGGATTTGCGGTTCGGGGCTTGAGGGTCGGGGTTTGGGTTTGGGGTTTAGGGCTCGGGTTAGGGGTTTGGGTTAGGGTAGGGGTTCACGGTACGGGTTAAGTGTTTGGGGTTCGGAGTTTGGGGATTGGGTTAGGGGTTTTGAGTTCGGGTAAGGGGTTTGGAGTTCCCTGTTCAGGGTTTGGGGTTTGCGGTTGGGATAGGGGTTCAGATTCAGGATATGGGGTTGGGGTTCGGGTTACCATGTTTGGGTATGTGGTTCGGGGTTTGGGGTATGTGGTTCATTGTTTGGGGTTTGAAAGCCCTCCTTGCAGGGAGCTAGGTGCGCCTCCAGTACGGCAGAGCTCTGGCTCTGCTCAGAGCCCCGATCTGGCAGAGTTCCGCGCGAGGCTGCTCTGCCATGGGCGAGCCTTGCCCAGACTTACCTTGCTTTTAGGCTCCCTCCCTAGGAAGGAGCAGGCTGTGTGAGGCTGGGAGACGCCACTGGCGCCTTCCTGGCTTCAGCTCTTCCCCTGCCTTGCCTTTGCACTTAGGTCCCAAGCGTCCTTGAGGAGGGCTCAGGGGCTGGTGGGTTGCACACTACCAAGGGCTCCAGAAGTGAGAGTTCTGTAGGAGGGATCGAAAGGCAACAGCAGGGCTCCTTCAGCGGTTGCTTGGCCGCCCAGACTCAGCGCCACACGGAGAGCACCAGGTTCCAAGGGCCCCTGGCTGGGTTTTGCAGCCCCGAACACCCAGAGGCTGACTCCATGGGTGCCTAGAAAGTGTGTGACAGACGTAGGTTCCCCGCCACTCTCCTCCCCAGCAGAGACATGTGCAGGTGGTTGGGGCCTGATCCTGCGTGTCTGGGTTCCCGCCCACAGCCCCAACTCAGGGGAAGCAGCCCCTGAGGCAAGACCTGCTGGAGGAGCCCTGCGCACCCGCCTGATAGGCGAGAGCACAGCCAGCAGTGGTAAGCGAGCCTCCTCGGGGGAAGAGGAGGCAGCCCAGCCCCGTCAAGCGGAAAGCCCTGCTTGCACGGAGCTAAGTGCGCCTCCAGTACGGCAGAGCTCTAGCTCTGCTCAGAGCCCCGATCTGGCAGAGTTCCTGGCGCGAGGCTGCTCTGCCGGGGGCTAGCCTTGCCCAGACTTGCCTTGCTTTTAGGCTGCCTCCCAGGGAAGGAGCAGGCAGCAGGAGCCTGGGAGACGCCACTGGCGCCTTTCTTGCCTCAGCTCCAATCCTGCCTTGCCTTTGCACTTAGGTCCCAGTCCTCCTTAAGGAGAGGCTTAGGGGCTGGTGGGTTGCACACTGCCAAGGGCTCCAGCAGTGAGAACTCTGTCAGAGGGAAGGGAAGGGCAACTGCAGGGCTCCTCCAGCGGTTGCTTGGCCGCCCAGAATTCAGCGCCGCACGGAGAGCACCAGGCTCCCAGGGCCCCTGGCTGGGGTTTTCAGCCCCGCACACACGGAGGCTGATTCCTTGGGTGCCCAGAAAGTGTATGACAGACGTAGGTTCCCTAGCACTCTCCTCCCCAGCAGAGACATGTGCAGGTGTTTGGGGCCTGATCCTGCGTGTCTGGGTTCCTGCCCACAGCCCCAACTCAGGGGAAGCAGCCCCTGAGGCAAGACCTGCTGGAGGAGCCCTGCGCCCCCGCCTGATAGGCGAGTGCACAGCCAGCAGGGAAGCGAGCCTCCTCGGGGGAAGAGGAGGCAGCCAGTCCCCGTCAAGCTGAAAGCCCTGCTTACACGAAGCTAAGTGCGACTCCAGTACGGCAGATCTCTAGCTCTGTTCAGAGGCCCGATCTGGCAGAGTTCCTGGCACCAAGATGCTCTGCCATAGGCGAGCCTTGCGCAGACTTGCCTTGCTTTTAAGGCTCCCTCCCCAGGAAGGAGCAGGCTGTGTGAGGCTCGGGAAACGCCACTGGCGCCTTCCTGCTTCAGCTCTACCCCTGCCTTGCCTTTGCACTTAGGTCCCAAGCGTCCTTGAGGAGGGCTTAGGGGCTGGTGGGTTGCACACTGCCAAGGGCTCCAGCAGTGAGAAGCTCTGTCAGAGGGAAGCGAAGGGCAACAGCAGGGCTCCTTCAGCGGTTCCTTGGCCGCCCAGACAAAGCTCCGCACGGAGAGCACCAGGTTCCAAGGGCCCCTGGCTGGGTTTTGCATCCCCACACTCCCAGAGGCTGACTCCGTGGGTGCCTAGAAAGTGTGTGAGAGACGTAGGTTCCCTAGCACTCTCCTCCCCAGCAGAGACATGTGCAGGTGGTTGGGGCCTTGATCCTGCGTGTCTGGGTTCCCGCCCACAGCCCCAACTCAGGGGAAGCAGCCCCTGAGGCAAGACCTGCTGGAGGAGCCCTGCGCGCCCGCCTGATAGGCGAGAGCACAGCCAGCAGTGTAGCGAGCCTCCTCGGGGAGAAGAGGAGGCAGCCCGAGCCCAGTCAAGAGGAAAGCCCTGCTTGCACGGAGCTAAGTGGGCCTCCAGTACGGCAGAGCTCTAGCTCTGCTCAGAGCCCCGATCTGGCAGAGTTCCTGGCGCGAGGCTGCTCTGGCCGGGGGCTCGCCTTGCCCAGACTTGCCTTGCTTTTAGGCTGCCTCCCCAGGAAGGAGCAGGCTGAGCAGGAGCCTGGGAGACGCCACTGGTGCCTTTCCTTGCCTCAGCTCCAATCCTGCCTTGCCTTTGCACATAGGTGCCAGGCGTCGTTGGGGAGGGCTTAGGGGTGGTGGGTTGCACACTGCCAAGGGCTTCAGCAGTGAGAGCTCTGTCAGAGGGAAGGGAAGGGCAACTGCAGGGCTCCTCCAGCGGTTGTTGGCCGCCTAGAATCAGCGCCGCACCGGAGAGCACCAGGCTCCCAGGGCCCCTGGCTGGGGTTTTCAGCCCCGCACACACGGAGGCTGATTCCTTGGGGCCCAGAAAGTGTATGACAGACGTAGGTTCCCTAGCACTCTCCTCCCCAGCAGAGACATGTGCAGGTGGTTTGGGGCCTGATCCTGCGTGTCTGGGTTCCTGCCCACAGCCCCAACTCAGGGGAAGCAGCCCCTGAGGCAAGACCTGCTGGAGGAGCCCTGCGCCCCGCCTGATAGGCGAGTGCACAGCCAGCAGGGAAGCGAGCCTCCTCGGGGGAAGAGGAGGCAGCCAAGTCCCCGTCAAGCTGAAAGCCCTGCTTACACGAAGCTAAGTGCGCTCCAGTACGGCAGATCTCTAGCTCTGTTCAGAGCCCGATCTGGCAGAGTTCCTGGCGCCAAGATGCTCTGCCATAGGCGAGCCTTGCGCAGACTTGCCTTGCTTTTAAGGCTCCCTCCCAGGAAGGAGCAGGCTGTGTGAGGCTGGGAGACGCCACTGGCGCCTTCCTGGCTTCAGCTCTACACCCTGCCTTGCCTTTGCACTTAGGTCCCAAGCGTCCTTGAGGAGGGCTTAGGGGCTGGTGGGTTGCACACTGCCAAGGGCTCCAGCAGTGAAAGCTCTGTCAGAGGGAAGCGAAGGGCAACAGCAGGGCTCCTTCAGCGGTTCCTTGGCCGCCCAGACAAAGCTCCGCACGGAGAGCACCAGGTTCCAAGGGCCCCTGGCTGGGTTTTGCATCCCCACACTCCCAGAGGCTGACTCCGTGGGTGCCTAGAAAGTGTGTGAGAGACGTAGGTTCCCTAGCACTCTCCTCCCCAGCAGAGACATGTGCAGGTGGTTGGGGCCTGATCCTGCCGTGTCTGGGTTCCCGCCCACAGCCTCAACTCAGGGGAAGCAGCCCTGAGGCAAGACCTGCTGGAGGAGCCCTGCGCGCCCGCCTGATAGGCGAGAGCACAGCCAGCAGGTAGCGAGCCTCCTCGGGAGAAGAGGAGGCAGCCGAGCCCAGTCAAGAGGAAAGCCCTGCTTGCACGGAGCTAAGTGGGCCTCCAGTACGGCAGAGCTCTAGCTCTGCTCAGAGCCCCGATCTGGCAGAGTTTCTGGCGCGAGGCTGCTCCCGGCCGGGCTCGCCTTGCCCAGACTTGCCTTGCTTTTAGGCTCCCTCCCCAGGAAGGAGCTGTCTGAGCGAGCCTGGGAGACGCCACTGGTGCCTTCCTTGCCTCAGCTCCAATCCTGCCTTGCCTTTGGCACATAGGTGCCAGGCGTGGTTGGGGAGGGCTTAGGGGGTGGTGGGTTGCACACTGCCAAGGGCTTCAGCAGTGAGAGCTCTGTCAGAGGGAAGGGAAGGGCAAACTGCAGGCTCCTCCAGCGGTTTCTAGGCCGCCTAGAATCAGCGCCCGCACCGAGAGCACCAGGCCCCCAGGGCCCTGGCTGGGGTTTTCAGCCCCGCACACACGGAGGCTGATTCCTTGGGTGCCCAGAAAGTGTATGACAGACGTAGGTTCCCTAGCACTCTCCTCCCAGCAGAGACATGTGCAGGTGTTGGGGGCCTGATCCTGCGTGTCTGGGTTCCTGCCCACAGCCCCAACTCAGGGGAAGCAGCCCCTGAGGCAAGACCTGCTGGAGGAGCC
>NW_017202629.1:0-6307 GCF_001704415.2 Capra hircus
CTGAGGGCGGCGGCCAAGAGGAGTTACCCCACGTCCGAGGTCAAGGCAGTAGCAAGGAGTGCCAGGCTGTACGGCGCAGGAGCAGCTGAGAGGAGCTACCCCAAGTCCAAGGCCAGGGGGGCGGCCGGGAGGAGCAACCCCAAGTCCAAGGAGCGGTGCTGTGCAGCACAGGAGGGCCTAGAGGAGCTATTCCACGTTCAAGGTCAGGAGGGGCGGCAGTGAGGAGATACCCCTTGTCCAAGGTAAGGAGCAGCAGCTGCGCTTTGCTGGAGCAGCCATGAAGAGATACCCCATGCCCAAGATAAGAGAAACCCAAGTAAGATGGTAGGTGTTGCAAGAGGGCATCAGAGGGCAGACACACTGAAACCATACTCACAGAAAACTAGTCAATCTAATCACACTAGGACCACAGCCTTGTCTAACTCAATGAAACTAAGCCATGCCTGAGGGGCAACCCAAGACAGGTGGGTCATGGTGGAGAGGTCTGACAGAATGTGGTTCCACTGGAGAAGGGAATGGCAAACCACTTCAGTATTCTTGCCTTGAGAACCCCATGAACAGTATGAAAAGGCAAAATGATAGGATACTGAAAGAGGAACTCCCCAGGTCAGTAGGTGCCCAATATGCTACTGGAGATCAGTGGAGAAATAACTCCAGAAAGAATGACAGGGATGGAGCCAAAGCAAAAACAATACCCAGCTGTGGATGTGACTGATGATAGAAGCAAGGTCCGATGCTGTAAAAAGCAATATTGCATAGGAACCTGGAATGTCAGGTCCATGAATCAAGGCAAATTGGAAGCGGTCAAACAAGAGATGCAAGAGTGAACGTTGACATTCTAGGAATCAGCGAACTAAAATCGACTGGAATGGGTGAATTTAACTCAGATGACCATTATATCTACTACTGTGGCAAGAATCCCCTCAGAAGAAATGAGTAGCCATCATGGTCAACAAAAGAGTCCAAAATGCAGTACTTGGATGCAATCTCAAAAACGACACAATGTCTCTGTTCATTTCCAAGGTGAACCATTCAATATCACGGTAATCCAAGTCTATGCCCCAACCAATAACGCTGAAGAGGCTGAAGTTGAACGGTTCTATGAAGACCTACAAGACCTTTTAGAACTAACACCAAAATAAAGATGTCCTTTTCATTATAGGGGACTGGAATGCAAAAGTAGGAAGTCAAGAAACACCTGGAGTAACAGGCAAATTTGGCCTTGGAAAGCGGAATGAAGCAGGGCAAAGGACTAATAGAGTTTTGCCAAGAAAATGCACTGGTCATAGCAAACACCCTCTTCCAACAACACAAGAGAACACTCTACACATGGACATCACCAGATGGTCAACACCGAAATTAGATTGATTATATTCTTTACAGCCAAAGATGGAGAAGCTCTATACAGTCAACAAAAACAAGACCAGGAGCTGACTTTCGCTCAGATCATGAACTCCTTATTACCAAATTCAGACTTAAACTGAAGAAAGTAGAGAAAACTGCTAGACCATTCAGGTATGACCTAAATCAAATCCCTTATGATTATACAGTGGAAGTGAGAAATAGATTTAAGGGCCTAGATCTGATAGATAGAGTGCCTGATGAACTACGGAATGAGGTTTGTAACATTGTACAGGAGACAGGGATCAAGACCATCCCCATGGAAAAGAAATGCAAAAAAGCAAAATGGCTGTCTGGGGTGGCCTTACAAATAGCTGTGAAAAGGAAGAGAAGTGAAAAGCAAAGGAGAAAAGGAAAGATATAAGCATCTGAAAGCAGAGTTCCAAAGACTAGCAAGAAAAGATAAGAAAGCCTTCCTCAGCAATCATGCAAAGAAACAGAGGAAAAGAACAGAATGGGAAACACTAGAGATCTCTTCAAGAAAATTAGAGATACCAAGGGAACATTTCATGCAAAAATGGGCTCGATAAAGGACAGAGATGTATGGACCTAACAGAAGCAGAAGATATTAAGAAGAGGTAGCAAGAATACACAGACGAACTGTACAAAAAAGATCTTCAAAACCCAGATAATCACGATGGTGTGATCGCTCATCTAGAGCCAGACATCCTATAATGTGAAGTCAAGTGGGCTTAGAAAGCATCACTACGAACAAGGCTAGTGGAGGTGATAGAATTCCAGTGGAGCTATTTCAAATCCTAAAAGATGATTGCTGTGAAAGTGCTGCACTCAATACGCCAGCAAATTTGGAAAACTCAGCAGTGGCCACAGGACTGAAAACGGTCAGTTTTCATTCCAATCCCAAAGAAAGGCAATGCCAAAGAATGATCAAACTACCAACAATTGCACCCATCTCACATCGCTAGTAAGTAATGCTCAAAATTCTCCAAGCCGGCCTTCAGCAATACTAACCATGAACTTCCAGATGTTCAAGCTGGTTTTAGAAAAGGCAGAGGAACCAGAGATCAAATTACCAACATCTGCTGGATCATCAAAAAGCAGGAGACTTCAGGAAAAACATCTATTTCTGCTTTATTGACTATGCCAAAGTGACCAATAAACTGTAAAATCAGAAGGAATACCAACCTGATGTTGAGAAATTATGCACAAAAACAAATAGACATAGGAACAAGAGAATTCAAATGCGAACAATCAGAGCATGCGATACAATCAGAAAAAGTCCAGAGCAGCTATGTACTTGTGAGTCCAGCACAAGTCAAATGGTCTTTGCATTAGTCCAATAAGTTCTAGAAAATCAATATTTAATTATCATGCGAACTCTCATTGCTTTTTTCAGACCAATGATGCACAGGTCAGGATGATTGGCCAGATTTGGGGGGAGTCTCTGGTTCCCTCCTGGCCCTGTTTCTAAAATAACCCTA
Organism: Capra hircus; assembly: GCF_001704415.2. NCBI lineage: Eukaryota > Metazoa > Chordata > Mammalia > Artiodactyla > Bovidae > Capra > Capra hircus. The sequence continues at coordinate 2,844 of NW_017202629.1, forward strand.
GACCGTTATGGATACCATCCTGGAAGTTCATAGGTTCCAGTCTATGATTGCTGGGAAGACCTGCCCTGCTTTTCCGCGAACATCGAATTTTTGTTGGAAGGCGAGCATTACTCTACTAGCGTGTGAGATGGGTGCAATTGTTGGTAGTTTGAGTCATTCTTTGGCATTGCCTTTCTTTGGGATTGGAATGAAAACTGACGTTTTCCAGTCCTGTGGCCACTGCTGAGTTTTTCCAAATTTGCTGGCGTATTGAATGCAGCACTTTCACAGCATCATCTTTTAAGGATTTGAAATAGCTCCACTGGAATTCTATCACCTCCACTAGCCTTGTTCTGTAGTGATGCTTTCTAAGGGCCCACTTGACTTCACATTATAGGATGTCTGGCTCTAGATGAGCGATCACACCATCGTGATTATCTGGGTTTTGAAGATCTTTTTTGTACAGTTCGTCTGTGTATTCTTGCTACCTCTTCTTAATATCTTCTGCTTCTGTTAGGTCCATACCATCTCTGTCCTTTATCGAGCCCATTTTTGCATGAAATGTTCCCTGGTATCTCTAATTTTCTTGAAGAGATCTCTAGTGTTTCCCATTCTGTTCTTTTCCTCTGTTTCTTTGCATTGATTGCTGAGGAAGGCTTTCTTATCTTTTCTTGCTAGTCTTTGGAACTCTGCTTTCAGATGCTTATATCTTTCCTTTTCTCCTTTGCTTTTCACTTCTCTTCCTTTCACAGCTATTTGTAAGGCCACCCCAGACAGCCATTTTGCTTTTTTGCATTTCTTTTCCATGGGGATGGTCTTGATCCCTGTCTCCTGTACAATGTTACAAACCTCATTCCAGTAGTTCATCAGGCACTCTATCTATCAGATCTAGCCCTTAAATCTATTTCTCACTTCCACTGTATAATCATAAGGGATTGATTTAGGTCATACCTGAATGGTCTAGCAGTTTTCCTCTACTTTCTTCAGATTTAAGTCCTGAATTTGGTAATAAGGAGTTCATGATCTGAGCGAAAGTCAGCTCCTGGTCTTGTTTTTGTTGACTGTATAGAGCTTCTCCATCTTTGGCTGTAAAGAATATAATCAATCTAATTTCGGTGTTGACCATCTGGTGATGTCCATGTGTAGAGTGTTCTCTTGTGTTGTTGGAAGAGGGTGTTTGCTATGACCAGTGCATTTTCTTGGCAAAACTCTATTAGTCTTTGCCCTGCTTCATTCCGCTATTCCAAGGCCAAATTTGCCTTGTTACTCCAGGTGTTTCTTGACTTCCTACTTTTTGCATTCCAGTCCCCTATAATGAAAAGGACATCTTTATTTGGTGTTAGTTCTAAAAGGTCTTGTAGGTCTTCATAGAACCGTTCAACTTCAGCTTCTTCAGCGTTATTGGTTGGGGCATAGACTTGGATTACCGTGATATTGAATGGTTCAGCCTTGGAAGATGAACAGAGAACATTGTGTCGTTTTTGAGATTGCATCCAAGTACTGCATTTTGGACTCTTTTGTTGACCATGATGGCTACTTCCATTTCTTCTGAGGGATTCTTGCCTACAGTAGTAGATATAATGGTCATCTGAGTTAAATTCACCCATTCCAGTCCGATTTTAGTTCGCTGATTCCTAGAATGTCAACGTTCACTCTTGCCATCTCTTGTTTGACCGCTTCCAATTTGCCTTGATTCATGGACCTGACATTCCAGGTTCCTATAGCAATATTGCTTTTTACAGCATCGGACCTTGCTTCTATCATCCAGTCACATCCACAGCTGGGTATTGTTTTTGCTTTGGCTCCATCCCTGTCATTCTTTCTGGAGTTATTTCTCCACTGATCTCCAGTAGCATATTGGGCACCTACTGGACCTGGGGAGTTCCTCTTTCAGTATCCTATCATTTTGCCTTTTCATACTGTTCATGGGGTCCTCAAGGCAAGGAATACTGAAGTGGTTTGCCATTCCCTTCTCCAGTGGAACCACATTCTGTCAGACCTCTCCACCATGACCTCCCTGTCTTGGGTTGCCCCTCAGGCATGGCTTAGTTTCATTGAGTTAGACAAGGCTGTGGTCCTAGTGTGATTAGATTGACTAGTTTTCTGTGAGTATGGTTTCAGTGTGTCTGCCCTCTGATGCCCATCTTGCAACACCTACCATCTTACTTGTGGTTTCTCTTATCTTGGGCATGGGGGGTTATCTCTTCATGGCTGCTCCAGCAAAGCGCAGCTGCTGCTCCTTACCTTGGACAAGGGTATCTCCTCACCGCCGCCCCTCCTGACTTGAACGTGGAATAGCTCCTCTAGGCCCTCCTGTGCCTGCACAGCCACCGCTCCTTGGACTTGGGGTTGCTCCTCCCGGCCGCCACCCCTGGCCTTGGACTTGGGGTAGCTCCTCTCAGCTCCTCCTGGCCGTCACAGCCTGGCACTCTTGGCTACTGCCCTTGACCTCGGACGTGGGGTAACTCCTTTGGCCACCGCCCTCGAGCATGGGGTCCTCCTGGCTTCTGCCCCTGACCTCGGACTTGGAGTAGCTCCTCTTGGCCACCGCCCTCGAGCATGGGGTCCTCCTGGCTTCTGCCCCGACCTCGGACTTGGAGTAGCTCCTCTCAGCCACGCTATGTGTGCTGGTCGCAGCCTCCCCACTATTCCCATGCTGGGCCCATCACTTCATGGCAAATAGATGGGGAAACAGTGACAGACTTTATTTTCTTGGGCTCCAAAATCACTGCAGATGGTGACTGCAGCCATGAAATTTAAAGATGCTTGCTCCTTGGAAGAAAAGCTATGACCAACCTAGACAGCATATTAAAAAGCTGAAACATCACTTTGCCAACAAAGGTCCATATAGTCAAAGTTATGGTTTTCCCAGTAGTCATGTATGGATGTGAGAAATTGGACCATAGAGAAGGCTGAGCGCAGAAGAATCAAAGCTTTTGAACTGTGGTGTTGGAGAAGACTCTTGAGAGTCCCTTGGACTACAAGGAAATCAAACCAGTCAATCCTGAATATTCACTGGAAGGACTGATGCTGACGCTGAAGCTCCAATCTTTGGCCACCTGATGCAAAGAGCCAACTCTTTAGAAAAGACCCTGATGCTGGGAAAGACTAAAGGCAAGAGGAGAAGGGGACAACAGGACGAGATGGTTTAATGGCATCACAGACTCAATGGACATGAGTTTGAGCAAGCTCCGGGAGATGGTGAAGTACAGGAAGCCTGGCATGCTGCAGTCCATGGGGTCACAAAGAGTCAGACACAACTGAGCAACCGAATACCATGACACTTCCTCCTGACAAATATATCTCATAAAAGCAAGTATTTTTGCCTGTTGTCAACATTAGTAGACTACTCAACCTGAATTGTGTATCACAGTGACTCTTTAATCCTAAGAGCTGCACCTCAGTATCCTCTATTTCATCAGTTTTGTCTAGTTATGGTGTTAGCTAAAAGAAGAACATGTGCCACCTTTTGAACTGCAGCATTT
>NW_017202630.1:0-18989 GCF_001704415.2 Capra hircus
GTCCGTGCCACCGTGTGAGTCGATCGGCTTGAAAAGTCGAGGCAGTGCAGGGAAAACAGGTTTCCCCTGGAATGGACTGAGACATCTGGGGACTCTTGGAATGGTGGCACCACCCTGGAGTTCTCTCGCCTTTCCTGTGGAGATCGCCTCTCTTGAGATGCGACGGGAACTCCGGGAATTCTTTCCCGACCACGCAGGGAAAGGATCCTCCTCTCGAGCCAGGAGGCTGAAACGGAGCTCCTCTGTATTTGGGCGGAACTCTCGTGCTTCTTCTCGAGTGGAGACGGGTAAGTCGGGGAACTTCTTGAGTCAGCAAGGGGTTGAAGGACCCTTTGGAAGTTCCAGAGGTTAGGTGTGATTAGCCTCGAGACGCCTCAGAGGAAATGGGCCTCATCTCGCCGGGAGTTGGGAACCTCCTGGATTTTCTCGAGTTGCGGCAGGTGCTCTCGACTTACCACGAAACCTCAGGGACCCGCTCTGGTGGCCTCAGGAAAGGCCAGTCCCCATGCGAGTTGCTCGGGGGACTCTCAGGATTCCTCTCCCGTCGATGCCGGGGCCTAAGACCTTGTGTGGAGTCGGTTAGGAACCTGAGGATTCCTCTCAGGAACTGACATGGATCTTGGGGTACTACTGGAGTCGCCCAGGGGAGTCAGTCTCCTCTCGAGTGGGGCATGCACGTGTGCTTTCCTCCCAGCTTTAGCAGCAGTATCACGCTTCCCTTCGCGTGGATCAAGGGATCTGTGGCTTTCCTGGGAGGCTTTCCCACAGGGCTGTCCCACGTGCCACCATGGTGTGATACGATCCTGGGCTTGAAAATCGAGGCAGTGCAGGGAAAACAGGTTTCCCTGGTATGGACTGAGAAATCTGGGGCCTCTGGGAATGGTGGCACGACCCTGGAGTTCCTCTCGCCTTTCCTGTGGAGAGCGCCTCCTCTTGATTGCGACGGGAACACTGGGAATTCTTTCCGACCACGCAGGGAAAGTATCCCTCCTCTCGTCATAGGAGGCGGAAATGGGACACATCTGGATGTGGGCGGGACTCTCGTACTTCCTCTCGAGTGGAGACGGGTATGTCGGCGAACTACTTGAGTTGCAGCAAGGGTGTGAAGGACCCTTTGGAAGTTACAGATGTTAGATGTGATTAGCTCAAGACGGCTCAGCGGAAATGGGCCTCATCTCGCCTGGAGGGGAGAACCTCCTGGATTTTCTCGAGTTGCAGCAGGTGCTCTCGACTTACGACGGGGACCTCAGGGACCCGCTCTGGTGGCCTCAGGAAAGGCCAGTCCCATGCGAGTTGCTCGGGGCCTCTCGGGATTCCTCTCCGTCAAGGCCGGGGGCCTCAGATCTTGTGCGAGTTTGGTGCGGAATGAGATTCCTCTCCAGTGCTGACATGGATCGTTGGGGTACTTCTGGAGTCTCCCAGGGGAGTCAGTCCTCGTCTCGAGTGGGGCATGCACGTGCCTTTCCTCCCGAGCTGTAGCAGCAGTGTCACGCTTCCTTCGCGTGGATCCAGGGATCTGCGGCTTTCCCTCGAGGCTTTCCACGAGGCTTTCCCACAGGGCTGTCCCACGTGCCACCGTGATGTGAGTCGATCCTCGGCTTGAAAGTCGAGGCAGTGCAGGGAAAACAGGTTTCCCTGGAATGGACTGAGACATCTGGGGGGACTCTGGGAATGGTAGCAAGAGCCTGGAGTTACTCTGCCTTTTCCTGTTGAGAGCGCCTCCTCTTGAGATGCGACGGTAACGCGGGAATTCTTTCCCGACACGCAGGCGAAAGGATCCACCTCTCGAGCTAGGAGGCGGAAACGGGGCTCCTCTGGAAGTGGGCGGAACTCTCGTGCTTCCTCTCGAGTGGAGACGGGTATGTCGGGGAACTTCTTGAGTTGCAGCAAGGGGTGTGAAGGACCCTTTGGAAGTTCCAGAGATTAGGTGTAATTAGCTTCGTTAGGCCCTCAGCGGAAAACGGCCTCATCTCGGCCTGGAGGGGAGAACCTCTGGATTTTCTCGAGTTGCGGTAGGTGCACTCGAATTACGACGGGGACTCAGGGACCGCTCTGGTGGCCTCAGGAAAGTCCAGTCCCCATGCGAGTTTGCTCAGGGGCCTCTCGGGATTCCTCTCCGTCGAAGTCGGGGCCTAAGACCTTGTGTGGAGTCGGTGGCCGGAAACCTTGAGGATTCCTCTCCAGTGCTGGACATGAATCTTGGGGTACTTTCTGGAGTCTCCCCAGGGGAGTCAGTCCTCGTGTCCGATTGGGGCATGCACGTGCGCTTTCCTCCGAGCTGTAGCAGCTTGTCACGCTTCCTTCGCGTGGATCAAGGGATCTGTGGCTTTCCCTCGAGGCTTTCCCACGAGGCTTTCCCACGAGGCTTTCCCACAGGGCTGTCCACGTGCCACAGTGGTGTGAGTCGATCCTCGGCTTGAAGGTGGAGGCAGTGCAGGGAAAACAGGTTTCCCTGGAATGGACTGAGACATCTGGGGGACTATGGGAATGGTGGCATGACCCTGGAGTTCTCTTGCCTTTCCTGTGGAGAGGGCCTCCTCTTGAATGTGCGACGGAACGCCGGGAATTCTTTCCCGACACGCAGGGAAAGGATCCCTCCTCTCGAGCTAGGAGGCGGAAACGGGGCTCCTCTGGATGTGAGCGGGAACTCTCGTGCTTCCTCTCGAGTGGAGACGGGTATGTCGGGGAACTTCTTGAGTTGCAGCAATGGTGTGAAGGACCCTTTGGAAAGTTCTAGAGGTTAGGTGTGATTAGCCTCGAGACGACTCAGCGGAAATGAGCCTTATCTCGCCTGGAGGGGAGAACTCCTGGATTTTCTCGAGTTGCGGTAGGTGCTCTCGACTTAAGACGGGGACCTCAGGGACCCGCTCTGGTGGCCTCAGGAAAGGTCAGTCCCCATGCGAGTTGCTCGGGGACTCTCGGGATTCCTCTCCCGTCGATGCCGGGGCCTAAGACCTTGTGTGGAGTCAGTGCTGGAACCTGAGGATTCTCTCCAGTGCTGACATGGATCTTGGGATACTTCTGAAGTCTCCGCAGTGGAGTCAGCCCTCGTCTCGAGTGGGGGCATGCACGTGCGCTTTCCTCCCGAGGTGTAGCAGCAGTGTCACGCTTCCCTCGCGTGGATCAAGGGATCAGGATCTTTCCCTCGAGGCTTTCCCACCAGGCTTTCCAAGGTGGCTTTCCCACAGGGCTGTCCCACATGCCACCGTGGTGTGAGTCGATCCTCGGCTTGAATGTCGAGGCAGTGCAGGGAAAACAGGTTTCCCTGGAATGGACTGAGACATCTGGGGGACTCTGGGAATCGTGGCACACCCTGGAGTTACTCTCGCCTTTCCTGTGGAGAGTGCCTCCTCTTGAGATGCGACAGAACGCCGGGAATTCTTTCCCGACCACGGCAGGGAAAGGATCCCTCCTCTCGAGCTAGGAGGCAGAAACGGGGCTCCTCTGGATGTGGGCGGGACTCTCGTGCTTCCTCTCGAGTGGAGACGGGTAAATCCGGGGAACTTTTTTAGTTGCAGCAAGGGTGTGAAGGACCCTTTGTAAGTTCCAGAGGTTAGGTGTGATTGGCCTCGAAACGCCTCAGTGGAAATGGGCCTCATCTCGCCTGGAGGGGAGAACCTCCTGGATTTTCTCGAGTTGCGACAGGTGCTCTCGACTTACGACGGGGACTTCAGGGACCCGCTCTGCTGGACTCAGGAAAGGCCAGTCTCCATGATAGTTGCTCGGGGCCTCTCGGTATTCCTCTCCCATCGATGCCCGGCCCTAAGACCTTGTGTGGAGTCGGTGTCGGAATCTGAGAATTCCTCTGCAGTGCTGACATGGATCTTGATGTACTTCTGAAGTCTCCCCAGGGGAGTCAGTCCTCGTCTCGAGTGGGGGCATGCACGTGCGCTTTCCTCCCGAGCTGTAGCAGCAGTGTCACGCTTCCCTTCCTGTAGATCATAGGATCTGTGGCTTTCCCTCGAGGCTTTCCCACGACGCTTTCCCACGACGCTTTCCCACCAGGCTTTCCAACGAGGCTTTCCCCCAGTGATGTCCCACGTGCCACCGTGGTGTCAGTCGATCCTCGGTTTGAAAGTCGATGCAGTGCCGGGGAAACAGGCTTCCCTGGAATGGACTGAGACATCTGGGGGCTCAGGGAATGGTGACACGACCCTGGAGTTCCTCTCGCCTTTCCTGTGGAGAGTGCCTCCTCTTGAGATGCGACAGAAACGCCGGGAATTCTTTCCCGACCACGCAGGGAAAGGATCCCTCCTCTCGAGCTAGGAGGCAGTAAACGGGGCTCCTCTGGATGTGGGCGGGACTCTCGTGCTTCCTCTCGAGTGGAGACGGGTAAATCCGGGAACTTTTTTAGTTGCAGCAAGGGTGTGAAGGACCCTTTGTAAGTTCCAGAGGTTAGGTGTGATTGGCCTCGAAACGCCTCAGTGGAAATGGGCCTCATCTCGCCTGGAGGGGAGAACCTCCTGGATTTTCTCGAGTTGCGACAGGTGCTCTCGACTTACGACGGGGACTTCAGGGACCCGCTCTGCTGGACTCAGGAAAGGCCAGTCTCCATGATAGTTGCTCGGGGGCCTCTCGGTATTCCTCTCCCATCGATGCCCGGCCCTAAGACCTTGTGTGGAGTCGGTGTCGGAATCTGAGAATTCCTCTGCAGTGCTGACATGGATCTTGATGTACTTCTGAAGTCTCCCCAGGGGAGATCAGTCCTCGTCTCGAGTGGGGGCATGCACGTGCGCTTTCCTCCCGAGCTGTAGCAGCAGTGTCACGCTTCCCTTCCTGTAGATCATAGGATCTGTGGCTTTCCCACGACGCTTTCCCACCAGGCTTTCCAACGAGGCTTTCCCCCAGTGATGTCCCACGTGCCACCGTGGTGTCAGTCGATCCTCGGTTTGAAAGTCGATGCAGTGCCGGGGAAACAGGCTTCCCTGGAATGGACTGAGACATCTGGGGGACTCTGGGAATGGTGACACGACCCTGGAGTTCCTATCGCCTTTCCGGTGGAGAGCGCCCCCTCTTGATATGTGACGGGAACCCCGGGAATTCCTTCCCGAACACGCAGGGAAAGGATCCCTCCTGTCGAGCTAGGAGGCGGAAACAGGGCTCCTCTGGATGTGGGCGGGACTCTCGTGCTTCCTCTCGAGTGGAGACGGGTATGTCAGGGAACTTCTTGAGTTGCAGCAAGGGTATGAAGGGCCCTTTGGAAGGTCCAGAGGTTAGGTGTGATTACCCTCGAGTCGCCTCTGCGGAAATGGGCCTCATCTCGTCTGGAGGGAAGAACCTCCTGGATTATCTCGAGTTGCGGCAGGTGCTCTCGACTTATGACGGGGACCTCAGGGACTCGCTCTGGTGGCCTCAGGAAGGCCAGTCCCCATGCGAGTTGCTCGGGGGCCTCTCGGGATTTCACTCCCATCGATGCAGGGGCCTAAGACCTTGTGTGGAGTCAGTGCCGGAACCTGAGGATTCCTCTCCATTGCTGACATGGATTTTGGGTTACTTCTGGAGTCTCCCCAGGGGCGTCAGTCCTCGTCTCGAGTGGGCGCATGCACATGCGCTTTCCTCCCGAGCTGTAGCTGAAGTATATCGCTTCCCTTCTTGTGGAGTAAGGGATCTGTGGCTTTCCCTCGAGTCTTTCCCACGAGGCTTTCCCACGAGGCTTTCCCAAAGGGCTGTCCCACGTGCACCGTGGGGTGAGTCGATCCTCGGCTTGAAAGTCGAGGCAGTGCAGGGAAAACAGGTCTCCCTGTAATGGACTGAGACATCTGGGGGACTCTGGGATTGGTGGCACGACCATGGAGTTCCTCTCGCCTTTCCTCTTTAGAGCGCCACCTATAGAGATGCGTCGGGAACGCCGGGAAATCTTTCTCGACCACGCAAGGAAAGGATCCCTCCTCTCGAGCTAGGAGGCGGAAACGGGGCTCCTCTGGATGTGAGCGGGACTCTCGTGCTTCCTCTCGAGTGGACACGGGTATGTCGGGGAACTTCTTGAGTTGCAGCAAGGGTGTGAATGACCCTTTGGAAGTTCCAGAGGTTAGGTGTGATTAGCCTCAAGACGCCTCAGAGGAAATGGGCCTCATCTCGCCTGGAGGGGAAAACCTCCTGGATTTTCTCGAGTTGAGGCAGGTGCTCTCTACTTACGACGGGGACCTCAGGGACCGGCTCTGGTGGCCTCAGGAAAGGCCAGTCCGCATGTGAGTTGCTCCTGGGCCTCTCGGGATTCCTATCCCGTCGATGCCGTGGCCTAAGACCTTGTGTGGAGTCGGTGCCGGAACCTGAGGATTCCTCTCCAGTGCTGACATGAATCTTGGGGTACTTCTGGAGTCTCCCGAGTGGAGTCAGTCCTCGTCTCGAGGGGGGCATGCACGTCCGCTTACCTCCCTAGCTGTAGCAGCAGTGTCACACTTCCCTTCGCGGGGATCAAGGGATCAGGGGCTTTCCCTCGAGGCTTTCCCACGAGCCTTTCCCACGAGGCTTTCCCACAGGGCTGTCCCACGTGCCACCGTGGTGTGAGTCAATCCTCGGCTTGAAAGTCGAGGCAGTGCAGGGAAAACAGGTTTCCCTGGAATGGACTGAGACATCTGGGGGACTCTGGGAATGTGGCACGACCCTGGAGTTCCTCTCGCCTTTCCTGTGGAGAGCGCCTCCAGTTGAGATGCGACGGGAATGCCGGGAATTCTTTCCCGACCACGCAGGGAAAGGATCCCTGCTCTCGAGCTAGGAGGCAGAAACGGGGCTCCTCTGGATGTGGGCGGGACTCTCGTGCTTCCTCTCGAGTGGAGTCGGGTATGTCGGGGAACTTCTTGAGTTGCAGCAAGGGTGTGAAGGACCCTTTGGAAGTTCCAGAGTTTAGGTGTGATTAGCCTCGAGACGCCTCAGCGGAAATGGGCCTCATCTCGCCTGGATGGGAGAAAATCCTGGAATTTCTCGAGTTGCGGCAGGTGCTCTCGACTTACGACGGGGACCTCAGGGACCCGCTCTGGTGGCCTCAGGACACGCCAGTCCCCATGAGAGTTGTTCGGGGGCCTCTCGGGTTTCCTCTCCCGTCGATGCCGGGGCCTAGGACCTTGTGTTGAGTCGGTGCCGGAACCTGAGGATTCTTCTCCAGTGCTGACAAGGATCTTGGGGTACTTCTGGAGTCTCCCCAGTGGAGTCAGTCCTTGTCTCGAGTGGGTCGATGCACGTGCGCTTTCCTCCCGAGCTGTAGTAGCAGTGTCAAGCTTCCTTTCGCGTGGATCAAGGGATCTGTGGCTTTCCCAAGAGGCTTTTCCACGAGGCTTTCCCACAGGGCTGTCCCACGTGCCACCGTGGTGTGAGTCGATCCTCGGCTTGAAAGTCGAGGCAGTGCATGGAAAACAGGTTTCCCTGGAATGGACTGAGACATCCAGGGGACTCTGGGAATGGTGGCACGACCCTGGAGTTCCTCTCGCCTTTCCTGAGGAGAGCACATCCTCTTGAGATGTGACGGGAACACCGGGTATTCTATCCCGACCACGCAGGGAAAGGATCCCTCCTCTCGAGCTAGGAGGCGGAAACGGGGCTCCTCTGGATGTGGGCGGGACTCTCGTGCTTCCTCTCGAGTTGAGTCGGGTATGTCGGGGAAATTCTTGAGTTGCAGCAAGGACGTGAAGGACCCTTTGCAAGTTTCAGAGGTTAGGTGTGATTAGCCTCGAGTCGCCTCAGCGGAAATGGGCCTCATTTCGCCTGGCAGGGGAGAACCTCTTGGATTTTCTCGAGTTGCGACAGGTGCTCTCGACTTACGACGGGGACCTCAGGGACCTGCTCTGGTGGCCTCTGGAAAGGCCATTCCCTATGCGAGTTGCTCCGGGCCTCTCGGGATTCCTCTCCCGTCGATGCCGGGGCCTACGATCTCGTGTGGAATGGGTGCCGGAACCTGAGGATTCCTCTCCAGTGCTGACATGGATCTTGGGGTACTTCTGGAGTCTCCCCACGGGAGTCAGTCCTCGTCTCGAAAGGGGGCATGCAGGTTGGCTCTACTCTTGAGCTCTAGCTGCAGTGTCGCGCTTCCCTTCGCGGGCAGTAAGGGATCTGTGGCTTTCCCTCGAGGCTTTCCCACGAGGGTTTCCCACACGGCTGTCCCAAGTGCCACCGTTGTGTGAGTCGTTTCTCGGCTTGAAAGTCATGGCAGTGCATGGAAAACAGGTTTCCCTGGAATGGACTGAGACCTCTGGGGTCTCTGGGAATGGTGGCACGACCCTGGAGCTCCTCTCGCCTTTCCTGTGGAGAGCGCCTCCTCTTGAGATGCGACGGGAACGCCGTGAATTCTTTCCCGAAAACCCAGGGAAAGGATCCCTCCACTCGAGCTAGGAGGCGGAAACTGGGTTCCTCTGGATGTGTTCGTGACTCTCGTGCTACCTCTCGAGTGGAGACGGGTATGTCGGGGAACTTCTTGAGTTGCAGCAATGGCGTGAAGGACCGTTTGGAATTTTCAGAGGTTAGGTGTGATTAGCCTCGAAACACCTCAGTGGAAATGGGCCTCATCTCGCCTGGAGGGGAGAAACTCCTGGATTTTCTTGAGTTGTGGCAGGTGCTCTCGACTTACGACGGGTACCTCAGGGACCCGCTCTGGTGGCCTCACGAAAGGCCAGTCCCCTTGCGAATTGCTCGGGTGCCTCTCGGGTTTCCTCTCTCGTCGATGCCGGGGCATAAGACCTTGTGTGGAGTCGGTGCCGGAACCTGAGGATTGCTCTCCAGTACTGACATGGATCTTGGGGTACTTCTGGAGTCTCCCCATGGGAGTCAGTCCTCGTCTCGAGTGGGGGCATGCACGTGCGCTTTCCTCCCGAGGTGTAGCAGCAGTGTCACGCTTCCCTTTGCGTGGATCAAGGGATCTGTGGCTTTCCCTCTTGGCTTTCCCACCAGGCTTTCCCACAGGGCTGTCCCACGTTCCACCATGGTGTGATTCGATCCTCGGGTTGAAAGTCGAGGCAGTGTAGGGAAAACAGATTTCCCTGGAATGGACTGAGACATCTGGGAGACTCTGGGAATGGTGACACGACCCTGGAATTCCTCTTGCTTTTCCTGTGGAGAGCGCCTCCTCTTGAGATGCGACGGGAACGCCGGGAATTCTTTCCCGACCACGCAGGGGAAGGATCCCTCCTCTCTAGCCAGGAGGCGGAAACGGGACTCCTCTGGATGAGGGCGGGACTCTCGTGATTCCTCTCGAGTGGAGACGGGTATGTCGGGGAACTTCTTGAGTTGCAGCAAGGGTGTGAAGGACCCTTTGTAAGTTCCAGAGGTTAGGTGTGATTAGCCTCGAGATGCCTCAGCGGAAATGGGCCTCATCTCGCCTGGAGGGGAGAACCTCCTGGATTTTCTCTAGTTGCGGCAGGTGCTCTCGACTTACGACGGGGACCTCACGGACCCGCTCTGGTGGCCTCAGGAAAGGCCAGTCCCCAAGCGAGTTTCTCGGGGGCCTCTCGGGATTCCTCTCCCATCGATGCCGGGGCATAAGGCTGCCGGGAGCCAGTGTGAGGAAGCCCGCCTATGACAAGGTTATCAGGAAGGAAGCTGACATACGCAAGGCGTGCTCAGACTTCAGGGACCCCTTCTGGAAATTTTTAAGCATGTACCCCAACAAAAATCTGCCGGTTTTTGTGCTCTGCTTTTTCACTCTTCTGACCTTTTCTGGAAAAAGTCAATTCAGGGCGTTAGTCTTCTGCATTTGAAAGAGTGTTTCTATCCAAAAACCCTCTGATGGCTTTCTAGCCTGCCTGTAGAACTCGTACAGCTGCGCTATTGATTGTTTGAGGCCTCCTGACCGCAGGAGGCACAGGAAGCTTAAAACATCCTAGGAATGCAGGAGCTTCTGAGGAGTCAGAATCTTTAGAATAGGACTGATTAAAAGTTTCATTTTTTGGGTCAATGCTTGCTGCCAAATTTTCATATCCTTTATTTTTAGATATAGTTGGTATGTGAAAAACAAGTAGTAGACCTGGTATTAGCAACATTAGATCTTTGAGTTAAGTACCTTCTTTGTTATAACCCACTGCACCTTTGTTCTATAGAGATGTAACTTTAGTGCTTTAAGGAGATGCAGATTAAAGAAAAACACTTCAGGGGAAACAAAATTAACATTCATTAAGGAAGAGAGCCAAAAAGTGTTAACAATCCTCTTGGCCAGAAGATAATGTAAATTACCTGAGACCTTTTGTATACAAAATGATATACAGAAAGAATCTGGGTTGCGAACACTACATAATTTTGTGTTATCCATTGATCTCCATGTATTATCAAAAGTATAAAAGACCTTCTGAACAATAAAGGAGGAGGCCAGGGGCCGGGGGCCAGTTTCTCGGACCAGCTTCTCGAACTAGTCTCTCAGCCTGGTTTCTTGGGACTCTGGCTCCCCCTGTGTCTTTCTCTCTCTTTCTTCTTCTCTACCTTTCCTTCTCTCTGCTCTTTACTATAACTTCAGGCTGAACCTCCACCTGGAGTGCGGAGGCTCGCCAGGTCGATTTACTTGGCCTGGCTGTTAAGACCCAAACGAAAGGGAGCTTAAGGCGAGGCACCCTTAGATATTCAAGCGGGCGCCGGTGGCCCAACGTAGGTGGTGCAAATTCCTTGTCTGGAATTTTATTGGCCGTCCGCGTAAACCAAGCTATTCAGCACTCTTCCTCCACTTAATCTTCTTACTACACTATAGTTTCCTAATGTAATCTTACATTAATAAATAAACAAGTATTTCCACGCCAACGCCGTCCACCCTTCGAATTCCCTGGATCCACCGGGGCTGGACCCCGGCATAAGACCTTGTGTGGAGTCGGTGCCGGAACCTGAGGATTCCTCTCCAGTGCTGACATGGATCTTGGGGTACTTCTGGAGTCTCCCCAGGGGAGTCAGTCCTCGTCTCGAGTGGGGGCATGCACGAGCGCTTTCCTTCCGAGCTGTAGCAGCAGTGTCGCGCGTCCCTTCCCGTGGATCAAGGGATCTGTGGCTTTCCCTCGAGGCTTTCCAACGGTGCTTTCACACGAGGCTTTCCCACAGGGCTGTCCCACGTGCCACCGTGTTGTGAGTCGATCCTCGGCTTGACAGTCGAGGCAGTGCTGGGAAAACAGGTTCCCCTGGGAAGGACTGAGACCTCTGGGAGACTCTGGGAATGGTGGCACGACCCTGGAGTTCCTCTCGCCTTTCCTGAGGAGAGCGCCTCCTCTTGAGTTGTGACGGGAACACCGGGTATTCTATCCCGACCACGCAGGGAAAGGATCACTCCTCTCGAGCAAGGAGGCGGAAACGGGGCTCCTCTGGTTGTGGGCGGGATTCTCTTGCTTCCTGTAGAGTGGAGACGGGTATGTCGTGGAACTTCTTGAGTTGCAGCAAGTGTGTGAAGGACCCTTTGAAAGTTCCAGAGGTAAGGTGTGATTAGCCTCGAGATACCTCAGCAGAAATGGGCCTCATCTCGCCTGGAGGGGAGAACCTCCTGGATTTTCTCGAATTGTGGCAGGTGCTCTCGACTTACGACGGGGACCTCAGGGACCCGCTCTGGTGGCCTCAGGAAAGGCCAGTCCCCATGCGAGTTGTTCGGGGGCCTCTCGGGATTCCTCTCCCGTCGATGCTGGGGCCTAAGATCTTGTGTGGAGTCAGTGCCGGAACCTGAGGATTCCTCTCCAGTGCCGACATGGATCTTGGGGTACTTTTGGAGTCTCACCAGGGCAGTCAGTCCTCGTCTCGAGTGGGGTCCTGCACGTGCGCTTTCCTCCCGAGCTGTAGCAGCAGTGTCGTGCTTCCCTTAGCGTGGATCAAGGGATCTGTGTCTTTCCCGCGAGGCTTTCCCACGAGGCTTTCCCACAGGGCTGTCCCACGTGCCACGGTGGTGTGAGTTGATCCTCGGCTTGAAAGTCGATGCAGTTCAGGGAAAACAGTTTTCCCTGGAATGGACTGAGACATTCAGGGGACTCTGGGAATGGTGGCACGACCCTGGAGTTCCTCTCGCCTTTCCTGTGGAGAGCACCTCCTCTTGAGATGCAACGGGAACGCAGGGAATTCGTTCCCGACCACTCAGGGAAAGGATCCCTCCTCTCGAGCTAGGAGGCGGAAACGGGGCTCCTCTGGATGTGGGCGGGACTCTCGTACTTCCTCTCGAGTGGAGACGGCTATGTCGGAGAACTTCTTGAGTTGCAGCAAGGGTGTGAAGGACCCTTTGGAAGTTCCAGATGTTAGATGTGATTAGCCTCGAGACGCCTCAGCGGAAATGGGCCTCATCTCGCCTGCAGGGGAGAACCTCCTGGATGTTCTCGAGTTGCGGCAGGTGCTCTCCACTTACGACGGGGCCCTCAGGGCCCCACTCTGGTGGCCTCAGGAAAGGCCAGTCCCCTTGCAGGTTGCTCGGTGGCCTCTCGGGATTCCTCTCCAGTCGATGCCGGGGCCTAAGACCTTGTGTGGAATCGGTGCCGAAACCTGAGGATTCGTCTCCAGTGCTGACATGGATCTTGGCGTACTTCTGGAGTCTCCCCAGGGGAGTCAGTCGTCGTCTCGAGTGGGGGCATGCACGTGTGCTTTACTCCCGAGCTATGGCAGCAGTGTCACGCTTCCCTTCTCGTGGATCAAGGGACCTGTGGCTTTCCCTCGAGGCTTTCACACGAGGCTTTCCCAAGAGGCTTTCCCAAAGGGCTGTCCCACGTGCCAACGTGGTGTGAGTCGATGCTCGGCTTGAAAGTCGAGGCAGTGCAGGAAAAACAGGTTTCCCTGGAATGGACTGAGACATCTGTGGGACTCAGGTAATGGTGTCACGACCCTGGAGTTCCCCTCGTCTTTCCTGTCCAGAGCGCTTCCTCTTGAGATGCGACCAGAACGCCGAGAATTCTTTCCCGAACACGCAGGGAAAGGATCCCTCCTCTCGAGCTAAGAGGCGGAAACGGGGCTCCTCTGGATGTGAGCGGGACTCTCGTGCTTCCTCTCAAATGGAGACGCGTATGTCGGGGAACTTCTTGAGTTGCAGCAAGGGTGTGAAGGACCCTTTGGAAGTTCCTGAAGTTAGGTGTGATTAGACTCCTGACGCCTCAGCGGAAATGGGCCTCATCTCGCCTGGAGGGGAAAACCTCCTGGATTTTCTCGAGTTGCGTCAGGTGCTCTCGACTTACGACGGGGACCTCAGGGACCCGCTCTGGTGGCCTCAGGAAAGGCCAGTCCCCATGCGAGTTGCTCGGGGGCCTCTCGGGATTCCTCTCCCGTCGATGCCGGGGCCTAAGACCTTGTGCGGTGTCTGAGCCGGAACCTGAGGATTCCTCCCCTGTGCCGACATGGACCTTGGGGTATTTCTGGAGTCTCCCCATGGGCGTCAGTCCTCGTCTCGAGTGGGGTCATGCACGTGCGCTTTCCTCCTGAGCTGTATCAGCAGTGTCACGCTTCCCTTCGTGTGGATCAAGGGATCTGTGGCTTTCCCTCGAGGCTTTCCCACTAGGCTTTCCCACGAGGCTTTCCCAAAGGGCTGTCCCACGTGCCACCGTGGTGTGAGTCGATCCTCGGCTTGAAAGTCGAGGCAGTGCAGGGAAAACAGGTTTTCCTGGAATGGACTGAGACATCTGGGGGACTCTGGGAATGGTGGCACGACCCTGGAGTTCCTCTCGCCTTTCCTGTGGAGAGCGCCTCCTCTTGAGATGCGACGGGAACGCCGGGAATTCTTTCCCGACCACGAAGGGAAAGGATCCCTCCGCTCGAGCTAGGAGGCGGAAACGGGGCTCCTCTGGATGTGGGCGTGACTCTCGTGCTTCCTCTGGAGTGGAGACGGGTATGTCGGGGAAATTCTTGAGTTGCAGCAAGGGTGTGAAGGACCCTTTGGTAGTTCCAGAGTTTAGGTGTGATTAGCCTCGAGACGCCTCAGTGGAATTGGGCCTCATCTCGCCTGGAGGGGAGAACCTCCTGGATTTTCTCGAGTTGCGACAGGTGCTCTCGACTTACGAAGGGGACCTCAGGGACCCGCTCTGGTGGCCTCAGGAAAGTCCAGTCCACAAGCGAGTTGCTCGGGGGCCTCTCGGGATTCCTCTCCCGTCGATGCCGGTGCGTAAGATTTTGTGTGGAGTCGGTGCCACAACCTGAGGATTCCTCTCCATTACTGACATGGATCTTGGGTACTTCTGGAGTCTCCCCAGGGGAGTCAGTGCTCGTCTCAAGTGGGGGCATGCACGTGTGCGTTCCTCCCGAGTTGTAGCAGCAGTGTCACGCTTCCCTTCTTGTGGGTCAAGGGATCTGTGGCTTTCCCTCGAGGCTTTCCCCCGAGGCTTTCCCACGAGGCTTTCCCACAGGCCTGTCCCACGTGCCACCGTGGTGTGAGTCAATCCTCGGCTTGAAAGTCGAGGCAGTGCAGGGAAAACAGCTTAGCCTGGAATGGACTGAGACATCTGGGGGACTCTGGGAATGGTGGCACGACCCTGGAGTTCCTCTCGCCTTTCCTGTGGAGAGCGCCTCCTCTTGAGATGCGACGGGAACGCCGGGAATTCTTTCCCGAGCACGCAGGGAAAGGATTCCTCCTCTCGAGCTAGGAGGTGGAAACGGGGCTCCTCTGGATGTGGGCAGAACTCTCCTGCTTCCTCTCGAGTGGAGACGGGTATGTCTGAGATCTTCTTGATTTGCAGCAAGGGTGTGAAGGACCCTTTGGAAGTTCCAGAGGTAAGGGGTGATTAGCCTCGAGACGCCTCTGCGGAAATGGGCCTCATCTCGCTTGGAGGGGAGAACCTCCTGGATTTTCTCGAGTTTCGGCAGGTGCTCTCGACTTACGACGGGGACCTCAGGAACCCGCTCTGTTGGCCTCAGGAAAGGCCAGTCCCCATGCGAGTTGCTCGGGGGCCTCTCGGGATTCCTCTCCCGTCGATGCCGGGGCCTAAGACCTTGTGCGGTGTTGAGCCGGAACCTGAGGATTGCTCTCCAGTGCCGACATGGATCTTGGGGTATTTCTGGAGTCTCCCCATGGGCGTCAGTCCTCGTCTTGAGTGGGGTCATGCACGTGCGCTTTCCTCCTGAGCTGTATCAGCAGTGTCACGCTTCCCTTCGTGTGGATCAAGGGATCTGTGGCTTTCCCTCGAGGCTTTCCCACGAGGCTTTCCCACAGGGCTGTCCCACGTGCGAACGTGGTGTGAGTCGATCCTCGGCTTGAAAGTCGAGGCAGTGCAGGGAAAACAGGTTTCCCTGGAATGGACTGAGACATCTGGGGGACTCTGGGAATGGTGGCACGACCCTGCAGTTCCTCTCCCCTTTCCTGTGGAGCGCACCTCATCTTGAGATGCGACGGGAACGGCGGGAATTCTTTCCCGAACACGCAAGGAAAGGATCCCCCCTCTCGATCTAGGAGGAGGAAACGGGGCTCCTCTGGATGTGGGCGGAACTCTCATGTTTCCTCTCGAGTGGAGACGGGTATGTCGGGGAACTTCTTGAGTTGCAGCAAGGGTGTAAAGGACCCTTTGGAAATACAGAGGTTAGATGTGATTAGCTTCGAGAAGCCTCAGCACAAATGGGCCTCATTTCGCCTGGAGGGGAGAACCTCCTGGATTTTCTCAAGTTGCGGCAGGTGCTCTCGATTTACGACGGGGACCTCAGGGACCCTCTCTGGTGGCCTCAGGAAAGGCCAGTCCCCATGCGAGTTCCTCTTGGGCCTCTCGGGTTTCCTCTCCCGTCGATGCTGGGCCTAAGATCTTGTGTGGAGTGAGTGCCGGAACCTGAGGATTCCTCTCCAGTGCTGACATGGATCTTGAAGTACTTCTGGAGTCTCCTCAGGGAAGTCAGTCCTCGTCTCGAGTGGGGGCATGCACGTGCGATTTCCTCCTGAGCTGTAGCAGCAGTGTCACGCTTCCCTTCGCGTGGATCAAGGGATCTGTGGCTTTCCCTTTAGGCTTTCCCACGAGGCTTTCCCACGAGGCTTTCCCACAGGGCTGTCCCACCTGCCACCTTGGTGTGAGTCGATCCTCAGCTTGAAAGTCGACGCAGTGCAGGGAAAACAGGTTTCCCTGGAATGGACTGAGACATCTGGAGTACTCTGGGAATGGTGGCACCACCCAGGAGTTCCTCTCGCCTTTCCTGTGGAGAGCGCATCCTCTTGAGATGCGACGGAAACGCCGGGAATTCTTTCCCGAGCACGCAGGGAAAGGATCCCTCCGTCGAGCTAGGAGGCGGAAACGGGGCTCCTCTGGATGTGGGCGGGACTCTCGTGCTTCCTCTCGAGTGGAGACGGGTATGTCGGGGAACTTCTTGAGTTGCAGCAAGGGTGTGAAGGACCCTTTGGAAGTTCCAGATGTTAGATGTGATTAGCCTCGAGACGCCTCTGCGGAAATGGGCCTCATTTCGCCTGGAGAGGAGAACCTTCTGGATTTTCTCGAGTTGTGGCAGGAGCTCGCGACTTACGACGGGGACCTCAGGGACCCGCTCTGGTGGCCTCAGGAAAGGCCAGTCCCCATGTGAGTTGCTCGGGGCCTCTCGGAATTCCTCTCCCCTCCATGCTGGGGCCTAAGACCTAGTGTGGTGTCAGTGCCGGAACCTGAGGATTCTTCTCCAGTGCTGACATGGATCTTGGGGTACTTCTGGAGTCTCCCCAGGGGAGTCAGTCCTCGTCTCGAGTGGGGGCCTGCACGTGCGCTTTCCTCTCGAGCTGTAGCAGCAGTGTCACGCTGGCTTAAGACCTTATGTGGCGTCGGTGCCGGAACCTGAGAATTCCTCTCCAGTGCTGACATGGATCTTGGGGTACTTCTGAGTCTCCCCAGGGGAGTCAGTCCTCGTCTCGATTGGGGCATGCACGTGCGCTTTCCTCCCGAGCTGTAGCAGTAGTGTCACGCTTCCCTTTGCGTGTATCAAGGGATCTGTGGCTTTCCCTCGAGGGTTTCCCACTAGGCTTTCCCACGAGGCTTTCCCACCAGGCTTTCCCACAGGGCTGTCCCACGAGCCACTATGGTGTGAGTTGATCCTCGGCTTGAAAGTCTACGCAGTGCAGGGAAAACAGGTTTCCCTGGAATGGACTGAGACATCTGAGGGACTATGGGAATGGTGGCACGACCCTGGAGCTCCTCTCGCCTTTCCTGTGGAGAGCACCTCCTCTTGAGATGCGACGGGAACGCCGGGAATTCTTTCCCGAGCACGCAGGAAAAGGATCCTTCCTCTCGAGCTAGGAGGCGGAAACGGGGCTCCTCTGGATGCGGGCGGGACTCTCGTGCTTCCTCTCGAGTGGAGACGGGTATGTCGGGAACTTCTTGAGTTGCAGCAAGGGTGTGAAGGACCCTTTCGAAGTTCCAGAGGTTAGATGTGATTAGCCTCGAGACGCCTCCGCAGAAATGGGCCTCATCTCGCCTGGAGGGGAGAACCTCCTGGATTTTCTCGAGTTGTGGCAGGTGCTCACGACTTACGACGGGGGCCTCAGGGACCCGCTCTGGTGGCCTCAGGAAAGGCCACTCCCCATGCGAGTTGCTCGGGGCCTCTCGGATTCCTCTCCCGTGATGCTGGGGCCTAAGACCTTGTGTGGAGACGGTGCCGGAACCTGAGTATTCCTCTCCAGTGCTAACATGGATCTTGGGGTACTTCTGGAGTCTCCCCAGGGGAGTCAGTCCTCGACTCGAGTGGGGCAGGCACGTGCGCTTTCCTTCCGAGCTGTAGCAGCAGTGTCGCGCTTCCCTTCGCGTGGATCAAGGGATCTGTGGCTTTCCCTTGAGGCTTTCCAACGAGGCTATCCTACGAGGCTTTCCCACAGGGCTGTTCCACGTGCCACCATGGTGTGAGTCGATCCTCGGCTTGAAAGTCGAGGCAGTGCAGGGAAAACAGGTTTCCCTGGAATGGACGGAGACATCTGGGGGACTCTGGGAATGGTGGCACGACCCTGGAGTTCCTCTCGCCTTTCCTGTGGAGAGCGCCTCCTCTTGAGATGCGACGGGAACGCCGGGAATTCTTTCCCGAGCACGCAGGGAAAGGATTCCTCCTCTCGAGCTAGGAGGTGGAAACGGGGCTCCTCTGGATGTGGGCAGAACTCTCGTGCTTCCTCTCGAGTGGAGACGGGTATGTCTGATATCTTCTTGATTTGCAGCAAGGGTGTGAAGGACCCTTTGGAAGTTCCAGAGGTAAGATGTGATTAGCCTCGAGAGCCTCAGGGAAAAATGGGCCTCATCTCGCCTGGAGGGGAGAACCTCCTGGATTTTCTCGAGTTGCGGCAGGTGCTCTCGACATTACGACGGGGACCTCAGGGACCCGCTCTGGTGGCCTCCAGGAAAAGGCCAGTCCCCATGCGAGTTGCTCGGGGCCTCTCGGGATTCCTCTCCCGTCGATGCCGGGGCCTAAGACCTTGTTGCGAGTGTCTGAGCCGGAACCTGAGGATTCCTCCCCTGTGCGACATGGACCTTGGGTATTTCTGGAGTCTCCCATGGGCGTCAGTCCTCGTCTCGAGTGGGGTCATGCACGTGCGCTTTCCTCCTGAGCTTATCAGCAGTGTCACGCTTCCCTTCGTGTGGATCAAGGGATCTGTGGCTTTCCCTCGAGGCTTTCCCACTAGGCTTTCCCACGAGGCTTTCCCAAAAGGGCTGTCCCACTGCCACGTGGTGTGAGTCATCCTCGGCTTGAAAGTCGAAGCAGTGCAGGGAAAACAGGTTTCCTGGAATGGACTGAGAATCTGGGGACTCTGGGAATGGTGGCACGACCCTGGAGTTCCTCTCGCCTTTCCTGTGGAGAGCGCCTCCTCTTGAGATGCGACGACGGAACGCCGGGGAATTCTTTTCCGACCACGAAGGGAAAGGATCCTCCGCTCGAGCTAGGAGGCGGAAACGGGGCTCCTCTGGATGTGGGCGTGACTCTCGTGCTTCCTCTGGAGTGGAGACGGGTATGTCGGGGAAATTCTTGAGTTGCAGCAAAGGTGTGAAGCGACCCTTTGGTAGTTCCAGAGTTTAGGTGTGATTAGCCTCGAAACGCCTCAGTGGAATTGGGCCTCATCTCGCCTGGAGGGGAGAACCTCCTGGATTTTCTCGAGTTGCGACAGGTGCTCTCGACTTACGAAGGGGACCTCAGGGACCCGCTCT
>NW_017202631.1:0-6307 GCF_001704415.2 Capra hircus
CCCCAGGGCAATCAAAGTGGGCCCCCAGGGGCAATCACGTTGGGCCCGGGGAAATCACGTGGGCCCCCCAGGGGCAATCACGTGGGTCCCCGGGCACGGGCCCCAGGGGAAATCACGTGGGCCCCCAGGCCACGTGCGGCCCCCAGGGGAAATCACGTGGGCCCCCAGGGCAATCACGTGGGCCCCCAGGAGCAATCACGTGGGCCCCCCGGCAATCACGTGGCCCCCCGGGCAATCACGTGGCCCCCGTGGAAATCACGTGGCCCCAGGGGCAATCAGGGCCCCCAGGGGCAATCACGTGGCCCCACGTGGGCCCCCCGTGGAAATCACGTGGGCCCCCAGGGCAATCACGTGGGCCCCCAGAAATCACGTGGGCCCCAGGGGCAATCACGTGGGCCCCCAATCACGTGGGAAATCACGTGGGCCCCCAGGGGGGCCCCGGGAAATCACGTGGCCCCCAGGGCAATCACGTGGGCCCCAGGGGAAATCACGTGGCCCCCAGGGGCAATCACGTGGGCCCCCCCACGTGGGCCCCAATCACGTGGGCCCCCCAGGAATCACGTGGGCCCCCCGTGGAAATCACGTGGGCCCCCAGGGTGGGCCCCAGGGGAAATCACGTGGCAATCAGGAAATCACGTGGGCCCCCAGGGCAATCACGGGGCAATCACGTGGGGCAATCACGTGGCCCCCAGGGGCAATCACGTGGCCCCCGTGGAAATCACGTGGGCCCCCAGGCAATCACGTGGGCCCCAGGGAAATCACGTGGGCCCCAGGGGAAATCACGTGGCCCCAGGCAATCACGTGGGCCCCAGGGGCAATCACGGGCCCCAGGAAATCACGTGGCCCCGGGGCAATCACGTGGGCCCCCAGGGCCCACGTGGGCCCAGGGAAATCACGTGGGCCCCCAGGGGCAATCACCCCCAGGGGCCACCAGGGGCAATCACGTCCCCGGCAATCACGTGGGCAATCACGTGGGCCCCAGGGGGAAATCACGTGGCCCCCAGGGAATCACGTGGGCCCCAGGGGCAATCACGTGGCCCCAGGCAATCACGTGGGCCCCCCAATCACGTGGGGCCCAGGGCAATCACGTGGGCCCCAGGGGCAATCACGTGGGGGGCAATCACGTGGCCCCCCGGGAAATCACGTGGGCCCAGGGGCAATCACGTGGGCCCCAGGGGCAATCACGTGGCCCCCAGGGGAAATCACCCCCAGGGCAATCACGTGGGCCCCCCGTGGGAATCACGTGGGCCCCCCACGTGGCCCCAGGGGCAATCACGTGGGCCCCCACGTGGGAAATCACGTGGGGCCCCGGGAAATCACGTGGGCCCCGGGGTTGGGCCCCCAGGGAAATCACGTGGGCCCAGGGCAATCACGTGGGCCCCAATCACGTGGGCCCCAGGGCAATCAATCACGTGGGCCCCCAGGGGCAATCACGTGGGCCCCAGGGGCAATCCCCAGGGGCAATCACGTGGGCCCCCAGGGAAATCACGTGGGCCCCCACCCCAGGGCAATCACGTGGGGGGGGCAATCACGTGGGCCCCCGGGGAAATCACGTGGGCCCCAGGGGCAATCACGTCAATCACGTGGGCCCCCAGGCAATCACTGGCCCCCGGGAAATCACGTGGGCCCCCAGGGCAATCACGTGGGCCCCAGGGAAATCACGTGGGCCCCAGGGCAATCACAATCACGTGGGCCCCCAGGGGCAATCACGTGGGCCCCAGGGGCAATCACGTGGGCCCCCAGGGAAATCACGTGGGCCCCCAGGGGAAATCACGTGGGCAATCACGTGGCCCCCGGGAAATCACGGGCCCCCAAATCACGTGGCCAGGGGAAATCACGTGGGCCCCCAGGGGCAATCACGTGGGGCCCCCAGGGCAATCACGTGGCCCCCAATCACGGGCCCCAGGGGCAATCACGTGCCCCCAGGGAATCACGTGGGCCCCCACGGGCCCCCAATCACGTGGGCCCCCAGAAATCACGTGGCCCCCAGGGGAAATCACGTGGGAGGGGCAATCAGGCCCCCCGTGGAAATCACGTGGCCCCCAGGGCAATCACGTGGGCCCCCAGGGCAATCACGTTGGCCCCCCCACGTGGCCCCCAGGGAAATCACGTGGGCCCCCAGGGCAATCACGTGGGCCCCCACGTGGGGCAATCACGTGGGCAATCACGTGGGCCCCCAGGGAATCACGTGGCCCCAGGGGCAAATCACTGGGCCCCCGTGAAATCACGTGGCCCCAGGGGCAATCACGTGGGGCCCCAGGGAAATCACGTGGCCCCCAGGGGCAATCACGTGGCCCCCAGGCAATCACGTGGGCCCCCAGGGGCAATCACGGGCCCCCCCACGGGCCCACGGGAAATCACGTGGGCCCCAGGGGAAATCAAATCACGTGGGCCCCAGGGGAAAAATCACGTGGGCCCCAGGGGTGGGCCCCCAGGGAAATCACGTGGGCCCCCAGGGGAAATCACGGGGCCCCCTGGGGCAATCACGTGGGCCCCAGGGGAAATCACGTGGGCCCCCAAGGGCAATCACGTGGGCCCCAGGGAATCACGTGGGGGAAATCACCCCAGGGGAATCAAATTGGGCCCCCAGGGGAAATCACGTGGGCCCCGGGCAATCACGTGGGGCCCCAGGGGCACGTGGCCCCCTGGGCAATCACGTGGCCCCCAGGGAATCGGGGAAATCACGTGGGCCCCCAGGGGAAATCACGTGGCCCCTGGGGAATCACGTGGGGGAATCACGTGGGCCCCCCAGAAATCACGTGGCCCCCAGGGAATCACGTGGGCCCCTGGGGAAATCACGGCCCCAGGGAATCACGTGGGCCCCTGGGCAATCACGTGGGCCCCAGGGAAATCACGTGGGCCCCCAGGGAAATCACGTGGCCCCCATCACGTGGGCCCCCAGGGAAATCACGTGGGCCACCTGGGGCAATCACGTGGCCCAGGGGAAATCACGTGGGCCCCAGGGGAAATCACGTGGGCCCCCAGGGAAATCACGTGGCCCCTGGGCAATCACGTGGCCCCCAGGGAATCACGTGGGCCCCTGGCAATCCGTGGGCCCCCCCAGGGGAAATCACGTGGGCCCCTGGGGCAATCACGTGGGCCCCCAGGGGAAATCACGTGGGCCCCAGGCCCCAATCACCCCCAATCGTGGGCCCCCAGGGGCAATCACGTGGGCCCCAGGGGAAATCACGTGGGCCCCGGGCAATCACGTGGGCCCCGGGGAAATCACGTGGGCCCCCAGGGGCAATCACGTGGGCCCCAGGGAAATCACCCCAATCACGTGGCCCCCAGGGGAAATCACGTGGGCCCCATCACCAGGGGAATCACGTGGGCCCCAGGGAAATCACGTGGGCCCCAGGGGGCAATCACGTGGGCCCCCAGGGGAAATCACGTGGGCCCCAATCACGTGGGCCCCCAGGGAAATCACGTGGGCCCCCTGGGGTGGGCCCCAGGGGAATCAGCAATCACGTGGGCCCCGGGGAAATCACGTGGGCCCCCGGGGGAAATCACGTGGGCCCCCAGGGCAATCAAATCACGTGGGCCCCAATCAGGGCCCCAGGGGAAATCACGTGGGCCCCCAGGGGAAATCACGTGGGGGGCAATCACGTGGGCCCCAGGGGAAATCACGTGGGCCCCTGGGGCAATCACGTGGGCCCCGGGAATCACGTGGGCCCCAATCACGTGGGCCCCAGGGGAAATCACGTGGGCCCCCCAATCACCCAAATCACGTGGGCAATCACGTGGGCCCCCAGGGAAATCACGTGGGCCCAGGGAAATCACGTGGGCCCCCAATCAGGCCCCCAGGGGAAATCACGTGGCCCCCAGGGCAATCACGTGGGCCCCCCCCAGGGGCGTGGGCCCCCAGGGGAAATCACGTGGGCCCCTGGGGCAATCACCCCGGGAAATCACGTGGGCCCCCCCCAGGGGCAATCACGTGGGCCCCAGGGGAAATCACGTGGGCCCCCGGGGCAATCACGTGGGCCCCGGGGGGCCCAGGGCAATCACGTGGGCCCCCAGGAAATCACGTGGGCCCCCAGGGGAATCACGTGGGCCCCCGGGCAATCACGTGGGCCCCTGGGGCAATCACGTGGCCCCAGGGGCGTGGGCCCCAGGGGAAATCACGTGGGCCCCCGGGAAATCACGTGGGGGGCAATCACGTGGCCCCGGGGCAATCACGTGGGCCCCAGGGGAAATCACGTGGGCCCCCAGGGAAATCACGTGGGCCCCAATCACGTGGGCCCCAGGGCAATCACGTGGCCCCAGGGGAAATCACGTGGGCCCCAGGGGAAATCACGTGGGGCAATCACGTGGGCCCCAGGGAAATCACGTGGCCCCCTGGGGCAATCACGTGGGCCCCCAGGGAAATCACGTGGGCCGGCAATCACGTGGGCCCCAGGGGAAATCACGTGGGCCCCTGGGGGCAATCACGTGGGCCCCCAGGGGAAATCACGTGGGTATCGGGCCCCAGGGGAAATCACGTGGCCCCAGGGGAAATCACGTGGGCCCCCAGGGAAATCACGTGGGCCCCTGGGCAATCACGTGGGCCCAGGGAATCACGTGGGCCCCTGGGGCAATCACGTGGGCCCCCAGGGGAAATCACGTGGGCCCCTGGGGCAATCACGTGGGCCCCCAGGGGAATCACGTGGCCCCAGGGGAAATCACTGGGCCCCCAGGGGCAATCACGGGCCCAGGGGAAATCACGTGGGCCCCCAGGGAAATCACGTGGGCCCCAGGGGAAATCACGTGGGCCCCTCGGCCCACAGGGGGGCCCCAGGCAATCACGTGGGCCCCCAGGGAATCACGTGGGCCCCAGGGCAACACGTGGCCCCTGGGGAATCACGTGGGCCCCCAGGGAAATCACGTGGGCCCCCTGGGGCAATCACGTGGGCCCCCTGGGCAATCACGTGGGCCCCCAGGGAATCACGTGGCCCCCAATCACGTGGCCCCCGGGGAAATCACGTGGGCCCCAATCACGTGGGCCCCCAGGGGAAACACGTGGGCCTCACGTGGGGGCAATCACGTGGCCCCCAGGGAAAACACGTGGGCCCCCAGGGAAAATCACGGGCCCCCACTGGGCCCCCTGGGCAATCACGTGGGCCCCTGGGGAATCAGGTGGCCCCAGGGGAAATCACGTGGCCCCCAGGGGCCCGTGGGCCCCCCAGGGAAATCACGTGGGCCCCTGGGCAATCACGTGGGCCCCAGGGAAACACGTGGCACGTGGGCCCCCAGGGGAAATCACGTGGGCCCCCACTGGGCAAAATCACGTGGGCCCCCAGTGGGCAAAGGGCAATCACGGGCAAATCCGTGGGCCCCCTGGGACGTGGGCCCAGGGGAAATCACAGTGGGCCCCAGGGGTGGGCCCCCACGTAGGGGGGAAATCAGGGGGGCCCCTGGGGAATCCGTGGGCCCCCAGGGGAAATCACGTGGCCCCAGGGGAAATCACGTGGGCCCCCATGGGAATCACGTGGGCCCCCTGGGCAATCACGGCCCCAGGGGAAATCACGTGGGCCCCCAGGGGCAATCACGTGGCCCCCAGGGGAAATCACGGCCCCAGGGCACTGGCCCCAGGGCAATCACGTGGCCCCCGGAATCACGTGGGCCCCCGGGCAACACGTGGGGGCAATCAACGTGGCCCCCAGGGAAATCACGTGGCCCCCACCAGGGGCAATCACGTGGGCCCCCAGGGTGGCCCCAGGGGAAATCACGTGGGCCCCCAATCACGTGGGGGAAATCACGTGGGCCCCCAATCACGTGGGCCCCCAGGGGAAATCACGTGGCCCCAGGGGAAAATCACGTGGCCCCCAGGGAAATCACGTGGCCCCCTGGGGCAATCACGTGGGCCCCAAGGGGGTGGGCCCAGGGAAATCACGTGGCCCAAATCACGGGGCCCCCACGTGGCACCAGGGGAAATCACGGGCCCCCAGGGGCAATCACGGGGCCCCGGGAATCACGTGGGCCCCCAGGGAATCACGTGGCCCCAAAAGGGGAAATCACGTGGGCCCCCCAGGGATCACGTGGACAGGGAATCACGTGGGCCCCAATCCTGGCAAATCACGTGGCCCCATGGGGGGCAATCACGTGGGCCCCCAGGAAAACACGTGGGGGCAATCACGTGGGCCCCCAGGGGAATCACGTGGGCCCCCCAGGAAATCACGTGGCCCCCATGGGGCAATCACGTGGCCCCTGGGGAATCACGTGGCCCCAGGGAAATCACGTGGCCCCCAGGGGAAATCACGTGGGCCCCCATGGGGAATTCACGTGGGCCCCCAGGGGAAATCACGGGGCATGGGCCCCCTGGGGTGGGCCC
>NW_017202632.1:0-6306 GCF_001704415.2 Capra hircus
CGACGGGGAACCTCAGGAACCGCACTCTGTTGGCTCAGGAAAGGCCAGTCCCCATGCGAGTTGCTCGGGGCCTCTTAGGATTCCTCTCCCATCGATGTTGGGGCCTAAGACCTTGTGTGGAGTCGGTGCCGGAACCTGAAGTTTCATCAATGGAGTCGGTCCTCGTCTCCAGTGGGGGCATGAACGTGCTGTTTCTTTCCGAGCTGTAGCAGCAGTGTCGCGCTTCCCTTCGCGTGGATAAAGGGATCTGTGGCTTTCCCTCGAGGCTTTCCCACGAGGCTTTCCACAGGGCTGTCCCACAGGCTGTACGATTGGTGTGAGTCGATCCTCGGCTTGGAAGTCGAGGCAGTGCAGGGAAAACATGTTTCCCTGGAATGGACTGAGACATCTGGGGGACTCTGGGAATGGTGGCACGACCCTGGAGTTCCTCTCGCCTTTCCTTTGGATTGCGCCTCCGCTTGAAATGCGACGGAAACGCGGAATTCTTTCCCGAACACGCAGGGAAAGGAACCTCCTCTCGAGCTAGGAGGCGGAAACGGGGCTCCTCTGGATGTGGCGGGACTCTCGTTCTTCCTCTCGAGTGGAGACGGGTATGTCGGGGAATTTCTTGAGTTGCAGCAAGTGTGTGAAGGACCCTTTGGAAGTTGCAGATGTTAGATGTGATTAGCCTCGAGACGCCTAAGTGGAAATGGGCCTAATCTCGCCTGGAGGGGAGAACCTACTGGATTTTCTCGAGTTGCGGCAGGTCCTCTCAACTTACGACGGGGACCTCAGGGACCAGCTCTGGTGGCCTCAGGAAAGGCCAGTCCACATGCGAGTTGCTCGGGGCCTCTCGGGATTCCTCTCCCGTCGATGCCGGGGCCTAAGACCTAGTGTGAAGTCGGTGCCGGAACCTGAGGATTCCTCGCCAGTGCTGACATGGATCTTGGGGTACTTCTGGAGTCTCCCCAGGGGAGTCAGTCCTCGTCTCGAGAGGTGTATGCACGTGCGCTTTCCTCCCGAGCTGTGGCAGCTGTGTGGCACTTCCCTTCGCGTGGATCAAGGGATCTGTGGCTTTCCATTGAGGCTTTCCCAGGAGGCTTTCCAGGAGCTTTCCCAAGAGGCTTTCCATGTCCCACGTGCCACCGTGGTGTGAGTCGATCCTCGGCTTGAAAGTCGAGGCAGTGCAGGGAAAACAGGTTTCCCTGGAATGGACTGAGACGTCTGGGGGACTCTGGGAATGGTGTCACGACCCTGGAGTTCCTCTCGCCTTTCCTGTGGAGAGGGCCTCCTCTTGAGATGCGACGGGAACGCCGGGAATTCTTTCCCGACCACGCAGGGAAAGGATCCTCCTCTCGAGCTAGGAGGCGGAAACGGGGCTCTTCTGGATGTGGGCAGAACTCTCGTGCTTCCTCTCGAGTGGAGACGGGTATGTCGGGGAACTTCTTGAGTTTCAGCAAGGGTGTGAAAGACCCTTTGGATGTTCCAGATGTTAGATGTGATTAGCCTCGAGACGCCTCAGTGGAAATGGGCCTCATGTCGCCTGGAGGGGAGAACCTCCTGGATTTTCTCGAGTTGCGGCAGGTGCTCTCGACTTACGACGGGGCCTCAGGGACCTGCTCTGGTGGCCGCAGGAAAGGCCAGACCCCATGCGAGTTGCTTGGGGGCCTCTCGGGATTCCTCTCCCTTCGATGCCGGGGCCTAAGACCTTGTGTGTATTTGGTGCCGGAACCTGAGGATTCCTCTCCAGTGCTGACATGGATCTTGGCGTACTTCTGGAGTCTCCCCCGGGGAGTCAGTCCTCATCTCGAGAGGGGGCATGCACGTGCGCTTTCCTCGCGAGTTGTTGCAGCAGTGTGGCGCTTCCATTCGCGTGGATCAAGGGATGTGTGGCTTTCCATCGAGGCTTTCCCAGGAGGCTTTCCCACGAGGCTTTCCCACAGGGCTGTCCCACGTGCCACCATGGAGTGAGTCGATCCTCGGCTTGAAAGTCGAGGCAGTGCAGGGAAAACAGTTTTCCCTGGAAAGGACTGAGACATCTGGGGGACTCTGGGAATGGTGGCACGGCCCTGGAGTTCCTCTCGCCTTTTTTGTGGAGATCACCTCCTCTTGAGATGGGACGGGAACTCCGGGAATTCTTTCCCGACCACGCAGGGAAAGGGATCCCTCCTCTCGAGCTAGGTGCGGAAACGGAGCTCCTCTTTATGTGGGCGGAACTCTCATGATCCTCTCGAGTGGAGACGGGTATGTCGGGGAACTTCTTGAGTTGCAGCAAGGGTGTGAAGGACCCTTTGGAAGTTCCAGAGGTTAGGTGTGAATAGCCTGGAGACGCCTCAGCGGAAATGGCCTCATCTCGCCTGGAGGGGAGAACCTCCTGGATTTTCTCGAGATGCGGCATGTGCTCTCGCTTACGACGGGGACCTCAGGGACCCGCTCTGGTGGCCTCAGGAAAGGCCAGTCCCCATGCGAGTTGATCGGGGGGCCTCTCGGGATTCCTCTCCCGTCGAAGTCGGGGTCTAAAACATTGTGTGGAGTCGGTGCCGGAACCTGAGGATTCCTCTCCAGTGCTGACATGGAACTTCGGGTACTTCTGAGTCTCCCCAGGGGAGTCAGTCCTCTTCTCGAGTGGGGGCCTGCACGTGTGCTTTCCTCTCGAGCTGTAGCAGCAGTGTCACGCTGGCTTAAGACCTTGTGTGGCGTCGGTGCCGGGACCTGAGAATTCCTCTCCAGTGCTGACATGGATCTTGGGGTACTTCTGAGTCTCCCAGGGGAGTCAGTCCTCGTCTCGAGTGGGGGCCTGCACGTGTGCTTTCCTCTCGAGCTGTAGCAGCAGTGTCACGCTTCCCTTCGCATGGATCAAGGGATCTGTGGCTTTCCCTCGAGGCTTTCCCACGAGGCTTTCCACGAGGCCTTCCTACAGGGCTATCCTACGTGCCACCTTGGTGTGAGTCGATCCTCGGCTTGAAAGTCGAGGCAGTGCAGGGAAAACAGGTTTCCCTGGAATGGACTGAGATATCTGGGGACTCTTGGAATGGTGGCACCACCCTGGAATTCCTCTCGCCTTTCCTGTGGAGAGCGCCTCCTCTTGAGATGCGACGGGAACGCCGGGAATTCTTTCCTGATCAAGCAGGGAAAGGATCCCTCCTCTCGAGATAGGAGGCGGACACGGGGCTCCTCTGGATGTGGGCAGAACTCTCGTGCTTCCTCTCGAGTGGAGACGGGTAAGTCGGGGAACTTCTTGAGTTGCAGCAAGGGTGGTAAGGATCCCTTGGAAGTTCCAGATGTTGGATGTGATTAGCCACGAGACGCCTCAGGGGAAATGGGCCTCATCTGGCCTGGAGGGGAGAACCTCCTGAATTTTCTCGAGTGGCGGCAGGTGCTCTCGACTTACGACGGGGACCTCAGGGACCCGCTCTGATGGCCTCAGGAAAGGCCAGTCCCCTCGCGAGTTGCTCGGGGTCCTCTCGGGATTCCTCTCCCGTCGATGCCGGGGCCTAAGACCTTGTGTGGAGTCGGTACCGGAACCTGAGGATTCCTCTCCAGTGCTGACATGGATCTTAGGGTACTTCTCAGGTCTCCCCAGGGGAGTCAGTCCTCGTTTCGAGTTGGGGCATGCAAGTGCGCTTTCCTCCCGAGCTGTAGCAGCAGTGTCACGCTTCCCTTCGCGTGGATCAAGGGATATGTGGCTTTCCCTTGAGGCTTTCCCAGGAGGCTTTCCCACTAGGCTTTCCCACAGGGCTGACCCACGTGCCACCTTGGTGTGAGTCGATCCTCGGCTTGAAAGTCGACGCAGTGCAGGGAAAACAGGTTTCCCTGGAATGGACTGAGACATCTGGGGGACTCTGGGAATGGTGGCACGACCCTGGAGTTCCTCTCGCCTTTCCTGTGGAGAGCGCCTCCTCTTGAGATGCGACGGGAACGCCGGGAATTCTTTCCCGAACACGCAGGGAAAGGATCCGCTCGAGCTAGGAGGGGAAACGGGGCTCCTCTGGATGTGGGCGGGACTCTCGTGCTTCCTCTCGAGTGGAGACGGGTATGTCGGGGAACTTCTTGAGTTGCAGCAAGGGTGTGAAGGACCCTTTGTAAGTTCCAGAGGTTAGGTGTGATTAGCCTCGAGACGACTCAGCGGAAATAGGCCTGATCTCGCCTGGAGGGAGAACCTCCTGGATTTTTTCGAGTTGCGGCAGGTGCTCTCAACTTACAACGGGGACTTCAGGGACCCGTTCTGGTGGCCTCAGGAAAGGCCAGACCCCATGCGAGTTGCTCGTGAGCCTCTCAGGATTCCTCTCCCTTCGATGCCGGGGCCTAAGACCTTGTTTGGATTCGGTGCCGGAACCTGAGGATTCCTCTCCAGTGCTGACATGGATCTTGGGGTATTTCTGGAGTCTCCCTCGGGGAGTCAGTCCTCATCTCGAGTGGGGGCATGCACGTGCGCTTTCCTCCCGAGTTGTGGCAGCAGTGTGGCGCTTCCATTCGCGTGGATCAAGGGATCTGTGGCTTTCCATCGAGGCTTTTACAGGAGGCTTTCCCAGGAGGCTTTCCCAACAGGCTTTCCCACAGGGCTGTCCCACGTGCCACCGTGGTGTGAGTCGATCCTCGGCTTGAAAGTCGAGGCAGTGCAGGGAAAACAGGTTTCCCTGGAATGGACTGAGACATCTGCGGGACTCTGGAATGGTGTCACGACCCTGGAGTTCCTCTCGCCTTTCCTGTGGAGAGGGCCTCCTCTTGAGATGCGACGGTAACGCCGGGAATTCTTTCCCGACCACGCAGGGAAAGAATCCCTCCTCTCGAGCTAGGAGGCGGAAACGGGGCTCCTCTGGATGTGGGCAGAACTCTCGTGCTTCCTCTCGTGTGGAGACGGGTATGTCGGGGAACTTTTTGAGTTGCAGCAAGGGTGTGAAGGACCCTTTGGAAGTTCCAGAGGTTAGGTGTGAACAGCCTGGAGACGCCTCAGCGGAAATGGGCCTCATCTCGCCTGGAGGGAGAACCTCCTGGATTTTTTCTCGAGATGCGGCAGGTGCTCTTGACTTAGACGGGGACCTCAGGGACCCGCTCTGGTGGCCTCAGGAAGGCCAGTCCCATGCAAGTTGATTGGGGCCTCTCGGATTCCTCTCCGTCGAAGCGGGGCCTAAAACATTGTGTGGATTCGGTGCCGGAACCTGAGGATTCCTCTCCAGTGCTGACATGGAACTTGGGGTACTTCTGGGTCTCCCAGGGGAGTCAGTCCTCGTCGCGAGTGGGGCCTGCACGTGTGCTTTCCTCTCGAGCTGTAGCAGCAGTGTCACGCTGGCTTAAGACCTTGTGTGGCGTCGGTGCCGGACCTGAGAATTCCTCTCCAGTGCTGACATGGATCTTGGGGTACTTCTGAGTCTCCCCAGGGGAGTCAGTCCTCGTCTCGAGTGGGGCCTGCACGTGTGCTTTCCTCTCGAGCTGTAGCAGAAGTGTCACGCTTCCCTTCGCTTGGATCAAGGGATCTGTGGCTTTCCCTCGAGGCTTTCCCACGAGGCTTTTCCACGAGGCTTTCCACAGGGCTGTCCCACGTGCCCCTGGGTGTGAGTCGATCCTCGCTTGAAAGTCGACGGCAGTGCAGGAAAACAGGTTTTCCCTGGAATGGACTGAGACATCTGGGGACTCTGGGAATGGTGGCACGACCCTGGAGTTCCTCTCGCTTTCCTGTGGAGAGCGCCTCCTCTTGAGATGCGAGGGAAACGCCGGGAATTCTTTCCCGAGCACGCAAGGAAAGATCCCTCCGTCGAGCTAGGAGGCGGAAACGGGGCTCCTCTGGATGTGGGCGGGGCTCTCGTGCTTCCTCTCGAGTGGAGACGGGTATGTCGGGGAACTTCTTGAGTTGCAGCAAGGGTGTGAAGGACCCTTTGGAAGTTCCAAAGGGTAGGTGTGAATAGCCTCAAGACGCCTCAGCGGAAATGGCCTCATCTCGCCTGGAGGGGTGAACCTCCTGGATTTTCTCGAGATGCGGCAGGTGCTCCCGACTTAGACGGGGACCTCAGGGACCCGCTCTGGTGGCCTCAGGAAGGCCAGTCCCCATGCGAGTTGATCGGGGCCTCTCGGGATTCTCTCCCGTCGAAGTCGGGGCGTAAAACATTGTTGTGGAGTAGGGTGCCGGAACCTGAGGATTCCTCTCCAGTGCTGACATGGAACTTGGGTACTTCTGAGTCTCCCCAGGGGAGTCAGTCCTCGTCTCGAGTGGGGGCCTGCACGTGTGCTTTCCTCTCGAGCTGTAGGCAGCAGTGTCATGCTGGCTTAAGACCTTGTGTGGCGTCGGTGCCGGACCTGAGAATTCCTCTCCGTGCTGACATGGATCTTGGG
>NW_017202633.1:0-6306 GCF_001704415.2 Capra hircus
TCCTCTGGATGTGGCCGGACTGTCGTGCTTCCTCTCGAGTGGAGACGGGTATGTCGGGGAACTTCTTGAGTTGCAGCAAGGGTGTGAAGGACCCTTTGTAAGTTCCAGAGGTTAGGTGTGATTAGCCTCGAGACGCCTCAGGGAAACGGGTCTCATCTCGCCTGGAGGGGAGAACCTCCTGGATTTTCTCGAGTTGCGGCAGGTGCTCTCGACTTACGACGGGGACCTCAGGGACCGCGCTATGGTGGACTCAGGAAAGGCCAGTCCCCATGCGAGTAGCTCGCGGGCCTCTCGGGATTCCTCTCCGTCGATGCCGGGCCTAAAGATCTTGTGTGGAGTGGGTGCCGGAACCTGAGGATTCCTCTCCAGTGCTGACATGGATCTTGGGGTACTTCTGGAGTCTCCCCAGTGGAGTCAGCCCGTCTCGAGTGGGGGAATGCACGTGCGCTTTCCTTCCGAGCTGTAGCAGCAGTGTCGCGCTTCCATTTGCGTGGATCAAGGGATCTGTGGCTTTCCCTCGAGGCTTTCCCACGAGGCTTTCCCAGGCTTCCACAGGGCTGTCCCACATACCACAGTGGTGTGAGTCGATCTTGGGCTTGAAAGTCGAGGAAGTGCAGGGAAAACAGGTTTCCCCTGGAATGGACTGAGACATCTGGGGGACTCTGGGAATGGTGGCACGACCCTCGGAGTTCCTCCCGCCTTTCCTGTGGAGAGCTCCTCCTCTTTGAGATGCCACGGAAACGCCCGGAAAATCTTTCCCGAGCCACGCAGGGAAAAGGATCCCTCCTCCTGAGCTAGGAGGCGGAAACGGGGCTCCTCTGTATGTGGGCGGGACTCTCGTGCTTCCTCTCGAGTGGAGTCGGGTATGTCGGGGAACTTCTTGAGTTGCAGCAAGGGTGTGAAGGACCCTTTAGAAGTTCCAGAGGTTAGGTGTGATTAGCTCGAGACGCCTCAGCGGAAATGGGCCTCATCTCTCCTGGAGGGGAGAACCTCCTGGATTTTCTCGAGTTGCGGCAGGTGCTCTCGACTTACGACGGGCACCTCAGGGACCCGCTCTGGTGGCCTCAGGAAAGACCATTCCCCATGCGAGTTGCTCGGGGCCTCTCGGGATTCCTCTCCCGTCGATGCCGGGCCGAAGACCTTGTGTGGAGTCAGTGCCGGAACCTGAGGATTCCTCTCCAGTGCTGACATGTATCTTGGGATACTTCTGGAGTCTCCCCAGGGAAGTCAGTCCTCGTCTCGAGTGGGGGCATGCACGTGCGCTTTCCTCCCGAGCTGTAGCAGCAGTGTCGCGCTTCCCTTCGCGTGGATCAAGGGATCTGTGGCTTTCCCTCGAGGCTGTCCGACGAGGCTTTCCCACAGGGCTGCCCCACGTGCCACTGTGGTGTGAGTCGATCCTCGGCTTGAAAGTCGAGGCAGTGCAGGGAAACCAGGTTCCCTGGAATGGACTGAGACATCTGGGGGACTCTGGGAATGGGGCCTGATCCTGGAGTTCCTCTCGCCTTTCCTGTGGAGAGCGCCTACTCTTGAGATGAGACGGGAACGCTAGGAATTCTTTCCCTACCACGCAGGGAAAGGATGCCTCCTCTCGATCTAGCAGGTGGAAACGGGGCCACTCTGGATATGGGCGGGACTCTCGGGTTCCTCTTGAGTGGAGACGGGTATGTCAGGGAACTTCTTGAGTTGCAGCAAGGGGTGTGAAGGACCCTTTGGAAGTTCCAGAGTTTAAGTGTGATTACCCTCTTGTTGCCTCAGCGGAAATGGGCCTCATGTCGCCTGGAGGGGAGAACCTCCTGGATTTTCTCGAGTTGCGGCAGGTGCTCTCGACTTACGACGGGGACCTCAGGGACCCGCTCTAGTGGCCTCAGGAAAGCCCAGTCCCCATGCGAGTTGCTCGGGGGCCTCTCGGGATTCCTCTCCCTTCGATGCCGGGGCCTAAGATCTTGTGTGGAGTGGGTGCCGGAACCTGAGGATTCCTCTCCAGTGCTGACATGGATCTTGGGGTACTTCTGAAGTCTTCCCTGGGGAGTCAGTCCTGGTCTCGAGTGGGGGCATGCACGTGCGCTTTCCTCCCGAGGTGTAGGAGCAGTGTCACCCTTCCCTTCGCGTGGATCAAGGGATCTGTGCCTTTCCATCGAGGCTTTCCCACGAGGCTTTCCCACGAGGCTTTCCCACATGGTTGTCCCCCGTGCCACCGTGGTGTGAGTCGATCCTCGGCTTGAAAGTCGAGGCAGTGCAGGGAAAACAGTTTTCCCTGGAATGGACTGAGACACCTGGGGGATTCTGTTAATGTGGCACGACCCAGGAGTTCCTCTCGCATTTCCTGTGGAGAGCGCCTCCTCTTGAGATGCGACGGGAACGCCGGGAATTCTTTCCCGACCACGAAGGGAAAGGATCCCTCCTCTCAGGCTAGGAGGCGGATACGGGGCTCCTCTGGATGTGGGCGGGACTCTCATGCTTCCTCTCCTGTGGAGACGGGTATGTCGGGGAACTTCTTGAGTTGCAGCAAGGGTGTGAAAGACCCTTTGGAAGTTCCAAAGGTTAGGTGTGACTAGCCTCGAGATGCCTCAGCGGAAATGGGCATCATCTCGCCTGGAGGGGAGAACCTCCTGGATTTTCTCGAGTTGCGGCAGGTGCTCGCGACTTACGACGAGGACCTCCGGGACCCGCTCTGGTGGCCTCAGGAAAGGCCAGTCCCCATGCGAGTTGCTCGGGGCCTCTTGGGATTCCTCTCCCGTCGATGCCGGGGCCTAAGATCTTGTGTGGAGTCGGTGCCGGAACCTGGGGATTCCTCTCCAGTGCTGACATGGATCTTGGGGTACTTCTGGAGTCTCCCCAGGGGAGTCAGTCCTCGTCTCGAGTGGGGGCATGCACGTGCGCTTTCCTCCCGAGCTGTAGCAGCAGTGTCGCGCTTCCCTTCGCGTGGATCAAGGGATCTGTGGCTTTCCCTCGAGGCTTTCTCACGAGGCTTTCCCACGAGGCTTTCCCACGAGCCTTTCCCACGAGGTTTTCCCACAGGGCTGTCCCACATGCCACCGTGGTGTGAGTCGATCCCCGGCCTGAAAGTCGACGCAGTGCTGGGAAAACAGGTTTCCCTGGAATGGACTGAGACATCGTGGGGACTCTGGAATGTGGCACGATCCTGGAGTTCCTCTCGCCTTTCCTGTGGAGAGCGACCTCCTCTTGAGATGCGACGGGAACGCCGGGAATTCTTTCCCGACCACGCTGGGAAAGGATCCCTCCTCTCAAGCTAGGAGGCGGGAACAGGGCTCCTCTGGATGTGGCCGGGACTCTCGTGCTTCCTCTCAAGTGGAGACGGTTATGTCGGGGAACTTCTTGAGTTGCCAGCAAGGGTGTGAAGGACCCTTTGGAAGTTCCAGATGTTAGAACTGATTAGCCTCGAGACGCCTCAGCGGAAATGGGCCTCATCTCGCCTGTAGAGGAGAACCTCCTGTATTTTCTGGAGTTGTGACAGGTGCTCTCGACATATGACGGGGACCTCAGGGACTCGCTCTGGTGGCCTCAGGAAAGGCCAGTCCCCATGCGAGTTGCTCGGGGGCCTTTCAGGATTCCTCTCCCGTCAATTCCGGGGCCTATGATCTTGTGTGGAGTCGGTGCCGGAACCTGAGGATTCCTCTCCAGTGCTGACATGGATCTTGGGTACTTCTGGAGTCTCCCCAGGGGAGTCAGTCCTCGTCTCGAGGGGGGGCATGCACGTGCGCTTTCCTCCCAAGCTGTAGCAGCAGTGTCACGCTTCTCTTCGCGTGGATTAAGGGATCTGTGGCTTTCTCTCGAGGCTTTCCCACGAGGCTTTCCCACGAGGTTTTCCCACGATCCTTTCCCACAAGGCTTTCCCACAGGGCTGTCACACGTGCCACCATGGTGTGAGTCGATCCTCGGCGTGAAAGTCGACGCAGTGCTGGGAAAACAAGTTTCCCTGGAATGGACTGAGACATCTCGAGGACTCTGGGATTGGTGGCACGACCCTGGAGTTCCTCTCGCCTTTCCTGTGGAGAGCGCCTCCTCTTGAGATGCGACGGAAATGCCGAGAATTCTTTCCCGACCACGCAGGGAAGGGATCCCTCCTCTCGAGCTAGGAGGCGGAAACGGGGCTCCTCTGGATGTGGGCGGGACTATCGTGCTTCCACTCGAGTGGAGACGGTTATGTCGCGGAACTTCTTGAGTTGCAGCAAGGGTGTGAAGGACCTTTTGTAAGTTCCAGAGGTAGGTGTGATTAGCCTCGAGACGCCTCAGCGAAAATGGGCCTCATCTCGCCTGGATGGGAGAACCTCCTGGATTTTCTCGAGTTGCGGCAGGTGCTCCTCGACTTACGAAGGGGACCTCAGGGACCAGCTCTAGAGGATTGAGGAAAGGCCAGTCCCCATTCGAGTTGCTTGGGGGCCTCTCAGGATTCCTCTCCCGTCGATGCCCGGGCCTAAGGTCTTGTGTGGAATCGGTGCCGGAAACCGAGGATTCCAATCCAGTGCTGATATGGATCTTGGGGTACTTCTGGAGTCTCCCCATGGGGAGTCAGTCCTCGTCTCGAGTGGGGGCATGCACGTGCGCTTTCCTCCCGAGCTGTAGCAGCAGTGTCACGCTTCCCTTCGCGAGCATCAAGGGATCAGGGGCTTTCCCTCGAGGCTTTCCAACAGGCTGTCCCACGTGCCATCGTGGTGTGAGTCGATCCTTGGCTTGAAAGTCGAGGCAGAGCAGGGAAAACAGTTTTCCCTGGAATGGACTGAGACATCTGGGGAACTCTGGGAATGTGGTACGACACTGGAGTTCCTCTCGCCTTTCCTGTGAAGAGCGCCTCCACTTGAGATGCGACGGGAACGCCGGGAATTCTTTCCCCGACCACGCAGGGAAAGGATCCCTCCTCTCGAGCTAGGAGGCGGAACCGGGGCTCCTCTTGATGTGGGCGGGACACTCGTGCTTCCTCTCGAGTGGAGTCGGGTATGTCGGGGAACTTCTTGAGTTGCAGCAAGGGTGTGAAGGACCCTTTGGAAGTTCCAGAGGTTAGGTGTGATTAGCCTCGAGACGCCTCAGAGGAAATGGGCCTCATCTCGCCTGGACGGGAGAACCTCCTGGATTTTTCTCGAGTTGCGGCAGGTGCTCTCGACTTACGACGGGGACCTCAGCGACCCGCTCTGGTGGCCTCAGGAAAGGCCAGTCCCCTTTCGAGATTGCTCGGGGGCCTCTCGGGCTCTCGGTTTCCTCCTCCCCGTCGATGCTGGGGCCTAAAACCTTGTGTGGAGTCACGTGCGGAACCTGAGGATTTCTCTCCAGTGCTGACATGGATCTTGGGGTACTTCTGAAGTCTCCCGAGGGGAGTCAGTCCTCGTCTCGAGGGGGCATGCACGTGCGCTTTCCTCCCGAGCTGTAGGCAGTGTCACGTTTCCCTTCGCGTGGATCAAGGGATCAGGGGCTTTCCCTCGAGGCTTTCCCACGAACCTTTCCCACGAGGCTTTCCCACAGGGCTGTCCCACGTGCCACCGTGGTGTGAGTCGATCCTCGGCTTGAAAGTCGAGACAGTGCAGGGAAAACAGGTTTCCCTGGAATGGACTGAGACATCTGGGGGACTCTGGGAATGTGGCACGACCCTGGAGTTCCTCTCGCCTTTCCTGTGGAGCGCCTCCTCTTGAGATGCGACGGGAACGCCGGGAATTCTTTCCCGACCACGCAGGGAAAGGATACTTCCTCCTCTCGAGCTAGGAGGCGGAAACGGGGGCTCCTCTGGATGTGGGCGGGACTCTCGTGCTTCCTCTCGAGTGGAGACGGGTATGTCTGGGAATTTCTTGAGTTGCAGCAAGGGTGTGAAGGACCCTTTGGAATTTCCAGAGTTTAGGTGTGATTAGCCTCGAGACGCCTCAGCGGAAATGGCTCTCAATCGCCTGGAGGGGAGAACCTCCTGGATTTTCTCGAGTTGTGGCAGGTGCTCTGACTTACGACAGGGACCTCAGGGACCCGCTCTGGTGGCCTCAGGAAAGGCCAGTCCCCTTGCGAGTTGCTCGGGAGCCTCGCGGGATTCCTCTCCCGTTGATGCCAGGGCCTAAGACCTTGTGTGGAGTCGGTTCCGAAACCTGAGGATTCCTCTCCAGCGCTGACATGGATCTTGGGTACTTCTGCAGTCTCCCAGGGGAGTCAGTCCGAGTCTCAAGTGAGGGCATGCACGTGCTCTTTCTCCGAGCTGTAGCAGCAGTGTCACGCTACCCTTCGCGTGGATCAAGGGATCTGTGGCTTTCCCTCGAGGCTTTCCCAAAGGCTGTCCCACGTGCCACCGTGGTGTGAGTAGATCCTCGTCCTGAA
>NW_017202634.1:0-6306 GCF_001704415.2 Capra hircus
TGACACGTGGGTCAGCCTGTGTGGAGGCCTCGTGGGAAAACCTCGAGGGAAAACCACAGATCCCTTGATCCACGCGAAACGGAAGCGTGAACACTGCTGCTACAGCTCTGGAGGCAAGCGCACGTGCATGCCCCCTCGAGACGAGGACTGACTCCCCTGGGGAGACTCCAGAAGTAACCCAAGACCCATGTCAGCACTGGAGAGGAATCCTCAGGTTCAGGCACCGACTCCACACAAGGTCTTAGGTCCCGGCATCGATGGGAGAGGCATCCGAGAGGCCGCCCGAGCAACGCGCATATGGACTGGACTTTCCTGAGGCCACCAGAGCGGTCCCTGAGATACCCGTCGTATGTCGAGAGCACCTGCAGCAACTCGAGAAAAATCTAGGAGGTTCTCCCCTCCAGGCGAGGTGAGGCTACTTTCTGCTGAGGCGTCTTGATGCTAATCCCACCTACCCTCTGGAACTTCAAAGGTCCTTCACACCCTTGCTGCAACTCAACAAGTTCCCGGATATACCCGTCTCCACTCGAGAGGAAGCACGAGCGTCCCGCCCACATCCAGAGAGCCCCGTTACTGCCTCCTAGCTCGAGAGGTGGGATCCTTTCCCCGCAGGCTCGGGA
This sequence comes from Capra hircus, assembly GCF_001704415.2. NCBI lineage: Eukaryota > Metazoa > Chordata > Mammalia > Artiodactyla > Bovidae > Capra > Capra hircus. Next base: position 621 of record NW_017202634.1, read on the forward strand.
AAGATTCCCGGCGTTCCCGTTGCATCTCAAGAGGAGGCGCTCTCCACCTGAAAGGCGAGAGTGACTCAAGAGTCGTGCCACCATTCCCAGATACCCCAGATGTCTCAGTCCATTCCACGTAAGCCTGTTTTCCCGCATTGCATCAACTTTCAGGCCAAGGATCGACTGACACGACGGTGGCACATGGACATCACTGTGGGAAAGCGACGTGGGAAAGCCTCGTGGAAAGCCTCGAGGGAAAGCCACTGATCCTAGGATACACGGAAGGGAAGCGTGACACTGCTGCTACAGCTCGGGAGGAAAGCGCACGTGCATGCCCCACTCGAGACAAGGACTGACTCTCCTGAGGAGACTCCAGAAATACCCAAGATCCATGTCAGCACTGGAGAGGAATCCTCAGGTTCCGGCACCTACTCCACACAATGTCTTAGGCATCGGCATCGACAGGAGAGGAATCCCGAGAGGCCTCCTAGCAACTCGCATGGGGACTGGTTTCCTGAGGCCACCAGAGCGGGTCCCTGAGGTCCCCGTCGTAAGTCGAGAGCACCTGCCGCAACTCGAGAAAATCCAGGAGGTTCTACCCACCAGGCGAGATGAGGCCCATTTCCGCTGAGGTGTCTCGAGGCTAATCACACCTAACCTCTGGAACTTCCAGAGGTCCTTCACACCCTTGCTGCAACTCAAGAAGATCCCCGACATACCAGTCACCACCCGAGAGGAAGCACGAGAGACCCGCCCACATCCAGAGGAGCCCATTCTGCCTCCTAGCTCGAGAGGAGGGATCCTTTCCCTGCAGGTTCGGGAAAAATTCCGGCGTTCCGTCGCATCTCAGAGGAGGCGCTCTCCACAGGAAAGGCGAGAGGAACTCCAGGGTCGTGCCACCATTCCAGAGTCCCCAGATATCTCAGTCCATTCCAGGGAAACCTGTTTCCCTGCACTGCCTCGACTTTCAAGCCGAGGATCGGCTCACACCACGGTGACACGTGGGACAGCCCTGTGGAAAGCCTCGTGGGAAAGCCTCGTGGGAAAGCCTCAGGGAAAGCCACAGATCCCTTGATCCACGCCAAGGGAGGCGTGACACTGCTGCTACAGCTCCGGAGGAAAGCGCACGTGCATGGCCCCACTCGAGACGAGGACTGACTCCCCTGGGGAGACTCCAGAAGTACCCAAGATCCATGTCAGCACTGGAGAGGAATCCTCAGGTTCCGGCACCGACTCCACACAAGGTCTTAGGCCCTGGAATAGACGGGAGAGGAATCCCGAGAGGCCCCCGAGCAACTCGCATGGGGACTGGCCTTTCCTGAGGCCACCACAGCGAGTCCCTGAGGTCCCTTCGTAAGTCGAGAGCACCCTGACGGAACTCGAGAAAATCCAGGAGGTTCTCCCCAGGCGAGATGAGGCCCATTTGCGCTGAGGCGTCTCGAGGCTAATCACACCTAACCTCTGGAACTTCCAAAGGGTCCTTCACACCCTTGCTGCAACTCAAGAAGTTCCCCGACATACCCGTCTCCACTCGAGAAGAAGCACGAGAGTCCTGCCACATCCAGAGGAGCCTCGTTTCCGCCTCATGGCTCGAGAGGAGGGATCCTTTCACTGCGTGGTCGGGAAAGAATTCCCGGCTTTCCCTCGCATCTCAAGAGGAGACGCTCTCCACAGGAAAGGCGAGAGGAACTCCAGGGTCGTGCCACCATTCCCAGAGTCCCCCAGATGTCTCAGTCCATTCAAGGGAAACCTGTTTTCCCTGCACTGCCTCGACTTTCAAGCCGAGGATCGACTCACACAACGGTGACACGTGGGTCAGCCCTGTGGGAAAGCCTCGTGGGAAAGCCTCGTGGGAAAGCCTCTTGGGAAAGCCTCGTGGAAAAACCTCGAGGGAAAGCCACAGATCCCTTGATCCACGCGAAGGGAAGCGTGACACTGCTGCTACAGCTCTGGAGGAAAGCGCAACTGCATGCCCCACATGAGACGAGGACTGACTCCCCTGGGGAGTCTCCAGAAGTAGCCCAAGATCCATGTCAGCACTGGAGAGGAATCCTCAGGTTCAGGCACCGACTCCACACAAGGTCTTAGGTCCCGGCATCGATGGGAGAGGAATCCGAGAGGCCCCGAGAAACGCGCATGTGGACTGGCCTTAACTGAGGCCACCAGAGCGGGTCCCTGTGATCCCCGTAGTACGTCGAGAGCACCTGCAGCAACTCGAGAAAATCCAGGAGGTTTTCCCCTCCAGGCGACATGAGGCCCATTTCCGCAGAGGCGTCTCGAGGCTATCAAACCTAAACTCTGGAACTTCCAAAGGGTCCTTCACACCCTTGATGCAACTCAAGAATTTCCCCGAAATACCCGTCTCCACTCGAGAGGAAGCACGAGAGTCCCGCCCACATCCAGAGGAGCCCCGATTCCACCTTTTAGCTCGAGAGGTTTGATCCTTTCCCTGCGTGGTCGGGAAAGAATTCGCAGCATTCCCGTCAAATCTCAAGAGGTGGCGCTCTCCAGAGGAAAGGCGAGAGGACTCCAGGGTCGTGCCACCATTCCCAGAGTCCCCCAGATGTCTCAGTCCATTCCAGGGAAACCTGTATTCCCTGCACTGCCTCGACTTTCAAGTCGAGGATCGACTCACACCACAGTGGCACGTGGTACAGCCCTGTGGGAAAGCCTCGTGGGAAAGCCTCAAGGGAAAGCCACAGATCCCTTGATCCATGCGAAGGGAAGCGGGACACTGCTGCTACAGCTCGGGAGGAAAGCGCACGTGCATGGCCCACTCGAGACGAGTAGTGACACCCCTGGGGGACTCCAGAAGTACCCCATATCCATGTCAGAAGTGGAGAGGAATCCTCAGGTTCCGGCACCGACTCCAAACAAGGTCTTAGACCCCGGCATCGTCGGGAGAGGAATCCCCGAGAGGCCCCAGAGCAACGCATATGGGGACTGGCCTTTCCTGAGGCCACCAGAGCGGGTCCCTGTGGTCCCCATCGTAAGTCGAGAGCACCTGCCGCAACTCCAGAAAATCCAGGAGGTTCTCCCCTCCAGGCGAGATGAGGCCCATTTACGCTGAGGCAACTAGGGGGTAATCACACTTAAACTCTGGAACTTCCAAAGGGTCCTTCACACCCTTGCTGCAAATCAAGAAGTTCCCCGACATACCCGTCTCCACTCTAGAGGAATCGGAGAGTCCCGTCCATATCCAGAGTGGCCCGTTTCCGCCTGCTAGCTCGAGAGGAGGGATCCTTTCCCTGTGTGGTCGAGAAAGAATTCCTAGCGTTCCCGTCGCATCTCAAGAGGAGGCGCTCTCCACAGGAAAGGCGAGAAGAACTCCAGGATCAGGCCCATTCCCAGAGTCCCCCAGATGCCTCAGTCCATTCCAGGGAAACCTGTTTTCCCAGCACTGCCTCGACTGTCAAGCCGAGGATCGACTCACTCCACGGTGGCACGTGGGACAGCCCTGTGGGAAAGCCTCGTGGGAAAGCCTCGTGGGAAAGCCTCCAGGGAAAGCCTCTGATCCCTAGATCCACGCGAAGGGAAGCGTGACACTGCTGCTACAGCTCTGGAGGAAAGCGCACGTGCATGCCCCCACTCGAGACGAGGACTGATTCCCCTGGGGAGACTCCAGAAGTACGCCAATATCCATGTCTGCACTGGAGAGGAATCCTCAGGTTCCGGCACCGACTCCACACAAGGTCTTAGGCCCTGGCATCGATGGGAGAGGAATCCCGAGAGGCCCCTGAGCAACTCGCATGGGACTGGCCTTTCCTGAGGAAACCAGTGCGGGCCCCTGAGGTCCCCATCGTAAGTCGAGAGCACCTGCCGCAACTCGAGAAAATCCAGGAGGTTCTCCCCTCCAGGCGAGATGAGGCCCATTTCCCCTGAGGCGTCTCGAGGCTATTCACACCTAACCTCTGGAACTTTCAAAGGGTCCTTCACACCCTTGCTGCAACTCAAGAAGTTCCCCGACATACCCGTCTACACTCGAGAGAAGCACGAGAGTCCCGCCCACATCCAGAGGAGCCCCGTTTCCGCCTCCTAGCTCGAGAGGAGGGATCCTTTCCCTGCGTGCTCTGGAAAGAATTCCCGGCGTTCCCGTCCCATCTCAAGAGGAGGCGCTCTCCACAGGAAAGGGAGAGGAACTCCAGGTTCCTGCCACCATTCCAGAGTCCCCCAGATGTCTCCGTCCATTCCAGGGAAACCTGATTTCCCTGCACTGCGTCGACTTTCAAGCCGAGGATCGACTCACACCACGGTGGCATGTGGGACCGCCCTGTGGGAAAGCCTCGTGGAAAGAAAAGCCTCGTGGGAAAGCCTCGAGGGAAAGCCACAGATCCCTTGATCCACGCGAATGGAAGCGCGACACTGCTGCTACAGCTCGAGAGGAAAGCGCACGTGCATGCCCCCACTCGAGTCGAGGACTGACTCCAATGGGGAGACTCCAGAAGTACCCAAGATCCACGTAAGCACTGGAGAGGAATCCTCAGGTACCGGCACCCACTCCACACAATATCTTAGGCCCCAGCTTCGACGGGAGAGGAATCCCGAGAGGTCCCCTGGCAACTCGCATAGGGACTGGCCTATCCTGAGGCCACCAGAGCGGGTCCCTGAGGTCCCCGTCGTAAGTCGAGAGCACCTGCTGCAACTCGAGAACATTCAGGACGTTCTCCCCTCCAGGCGAGATGAGGCCCATTTCCGCTGAGGTGTCTCGAGGCTAATCACACCTAACCTCTGGAATTTCCAAAGGGTCCTTCACACCCTTGCTGCAACTCAAGAAGTTCCCCGACATACCTGTCTCCACTCGAGAGGAAACACGAAGTCCCACACACATCGACAGTAGCCCCTTTCCGCCTCCTACCTCGAGAGGAGGGATCCTTTCCCTGCGTGGTCGGGAAAGAATTCCGGCGTTTCCGTGCATCCAAGAGGAGGCGCTCTCCAAGGAAAGGTGAGACGAACTCCAGGGTCTTGCCACCATTCCCAGAGTCCCCCAGATGTCTCCGTCCATTCCAGGGAAACCTCTTTTTCCCTGCACTGCCTCGACTTTCAAGCCGAGGATCGACTCACACCACGGTGACACGAGGGACAGCCCTGTGGAAAAAGCCTCGTGGGAAAGCCTCGTTGGAAAGCCTCGAGGGAAAGCCACAGATCCCTTGATCCATGCGAAGGGAAGCGCGACACTGCTGCTACAGCTCGGAGGAAAGCGACGTGCATGCCCCACTCGAGACGAGGACTGACTCCCCCTGGGGAGACTCCAGAAATATCCCAAGATTCATGTCAGCACTGAGAGGAATCCTCAGGTTCCGGCAATGACCCACACAAGGTCTTAGGCCCCAGCATCGACGGGAGGGGAATCCCGAGGGCCCGAGCAACTCGCATGGGACTGGCCTTTCCTGAGCCACCAGAGCGGGTCCCTGAGGTCCCCGTCGTAAGTCGAGAGCACCTGCCGCAACTCGAGAAAATCCAGGAGGTTCTCCCCTCCAGGCGAGATGAGGCCCATTTCGCTGAGGCGTCTCGAGGCTAATCACACCTAACCTCTGGAACTTCCAAAGGTCCTTCACACCCTTGCTGCAACTCAAGAGATCCCCGACATACCCGTCTCCATGAGAGAAGCCGGAGAGTCCTGCACATCCAGAGGAGCCCGTTTCCGCCTCCTTGCTCGAGAGGGGATCCTTTCCTGCGTGGTCGGGAAAGAATTCCCGGCTTTCCC
>NW_017202635.1:0-6305 GCF_001704415.2 Capra hircus
TATGAAAGGCAAAATGATAGGATACTGAAAGAGAACTCCCAGGTCAGTAGGTGCCAATATGCTACTGGAGATCAGTGGAGAAATAACTCCAGAAAGAATGAAGGGATGGAGCCAAAGCAAAAACAATACCCAGCTGTGGATGTGACTGGTGATAGAAGCAAGGTCCGATGCTGTAAAGAGCAATATTGCATAGGAACCTGGAATGTCAGGTCCATGAATCAAGGCAAATTGGAAGTGGTCAAACAAGAGATGGCAAGAGTGAACATCGACATTCTAGGAATCAGAACTAAAATGGACTGGAATGGGTGAATTTAACTCAGATGACCATTATATCTACTACTGTGGGCAGGAATCCCTCAGAAGAAATGGAGTAGCCATCATGGTCAACAAAAGAGTCCAAAATGCAGTACTTGGATGCAATCTCAAAAATGACAGAATGATCTCTGTTCATTTCCAAGGCAAACCATTCAATATCACAGTAATCCAAGTCTATGCCCCAACCAGTAACGCTGAAGAAGCTGAAGTTGAACGGTTCTATGAAGACCTACAAGACCTTTTAGAACTAACACCCAAAAAAGATGTCCTTTTCATTATAGGGGACTGGAATGCAAAAGTAGGAAGTCAAGAAACACCTGGAGTAACAGGCAAATTGGCCTTGGAATGTGGAATGAAGCAGGGCAAAGACTAAATAGAGTTTTGCCAAGAAATGCACTGGTCATAGCAAACACCCTCTTCCAACAACACAAGAGAAGACTACACATGGACATCACCAGATGGTCAACACCGAAATCAGACTGATTATATTCTTTGCAGCCAAAGATGGAGAAGCTCTATACAGTCAACAAAAACAAGACCAGGAGCTGACTGTGGCTCAGATCATGAACTCCTTATTTTCAGACAAACGCCCAAAGACCCAAAATCAAAATCCCATAATGAATGTGGGCGCCTAGATCTGATAGATAGAGTGCCTGATGTGACATGTACAGGAGACAGGGATCAAGACCATCCCCATGGAAAAGAAATGCAAAAAAGCAAAATGGCTGTCTGGGAGGCCTTACAAATAGCTGTGAAAGAAGAGAGGAAAAGCAAAGGAGAAAAGGAAAGATATAAGCATCTGAATGCAGAGTTCCAAAGAATAGCAAGAAGAGATAAGAAAGCCTTCTTCAGCGATCAATGCAAAGAAATAGAGGAAAACAACAGAATGGGAAAGACTAGAGATCTCTTCAAGAAAATTAGAGATACCAAGGGAACATTTCATGCAAAGATGGGCTCGATAAAGGACAGAAATGGTATGGACCTAACAGAAGCAGAAGATATTAAGAAGAGGTGGCAAGAATACACAGAAGAACTGTACAAAAAAGATCTTCACGACCCAGATAATCATGATGGTGTGATCACTCATCTAGAGCCAGACATCCTGGAATGTGAAGTCAAGTGGGCCTTAGAAAGCATCACTACGAACAAAGCTAGTGGAGGTGATGGAATTCCAGTTGAGCTATTTCAAATCCTGAAAGATGATGCTGTGAAAGTGCTGCACTCAATATGCCAGCAAATTTGGAAAACTCAGCAGTGGCCACAGGACTGGAAAAGGTCAGTTTTCATTCCAATCCCAAAGAAAGGCAATGCCAAAGAATGCTCAAACTACCACACAATTGCACTCATCTCACATGCTAGTAAAGTAATGCTCAAAATTCTCCAAGCCAGGCTTCAGCAATACGTGAACCGTGAACTTCCTGATGTTCAAGCTGGTTTTAGAAAAGGCAGAGGAACCAGAGATCAAATTGCCAACATCGCTGGATCATGGAAAAAGCAAGAGAGTTCCAGAAAAACATCTATTTCTGCTTTATTGACTATGCCAAAGCCTTTGACTGTGTGGATCACAATAAACTGTGGAAAATTCTGAAAGAGATGGGAATACCAGACCACCTGACCTGCCTCTTGAGAAATCTGTATGCAGGTCAGGAAGCAACAGTTAGAACTGGACATGGAACAACAGACTGGTTCCAAATAGGAAAAGGAGTACGTCAAGGCTGTATATTGTCACCCTGCTTATTTAACTTATATGCAGAGTACATCATGAGAAACGCTGGACTGGAAGAAACACAAGCTGGAATCAAGATTGCGGGAGAAATATCAATAACCTCAGATATGCAGATGACACCACCCTTATGGCAGAAAGTGAAGAGGAACTAAAAAGCCTCTTGATGAAAGTGAAAGAGGAGAGTGAAAAAGTTGGCTTAAAGCTCAACATTCAGAAAACGAAGATCATGGCATCTGGTCCCATCACTTCATGGGAAATAGATGGGGAAACAGTGGAAACAGTGTCAGACTTTATTTTTGGGGCTCCAAAATCACTGCAGATGGTGACTGCAGCCATGAAATTAAAAGACGCTTACTCCTTGGAAGAAAAGTTATGACCAACCTAGATAGCATATTCAAAAGCAGAGACATTACTTTGCCAACTAAGGTCCGTCTAGTCAAGGCTATGGTTTTTCCAGTGGTCATGTATGGATGTGAGAGTTGGACTGTGAAGAAGGCTGAGCCGAAGAATTGATGCTTTTGAACTGTGGTGTTGGAGAAGACTCTTGAGAGTCCCTTGGACTGCAAGGAGATCCAACCAGTCCATTCTGAAGGAGATCAGCCCTGGGATTTCTTTGGAAGGAATGATGCTAAAGCTGAAACTCCAGTACTTTGGCCACCTCATGCGAAGAGTTGACTCATTGGAAAAGACTCTGATGCTGGGAGGGATTGGGGCAGGAGGAGAAGGGGACGACAGAGGATGAGATGGCTGGATGGCATCACCAACTGACTCATCCATGAGTGATGCCATCCAGCCATCTCATCCTCTGTCGTCCCCTTCTCCTCCTGCCCCAATCCCTCCCAGCATCAGAGTCTTTTCCAATGAGTCAACTCTTCGCATGAGGTGGCCAAAGTACTGGAGTTTCAGCTTTAGCATCATTCCTTCCAAAGAAATCCCAGGGCTGATCTCCTTCAGAATGGACTGGTTGGATCTCCTTGCAGTCCAAGGGACTCTCAAGAGTCTTCTCCAACACCACAGTTCAAAAGCATCAATTCTTCGGCGCTCAGCCTTCTTCACAGTCCAACTCTCACATCCATACATGACCACTGGAAAAACCATAGCCTTGACTAGACGGACCTTAGTGGCAAAGTAATGTCTCTGCTTTTGAATATGCTATCTAGGTTGGTCATAACTTTTCTTCCAAGGAGTAAGCGTCTTTTAATTTCATGGCTGCAGTCACCATCTGCAGTGATTTTGGAGCCCCAAAAATAAAGTCTGACACTGTTTCCACTGTTTCCCCATCTATTTCCCATGAAGTGATGGGACCAGATGCCATGATCTTCGTTTTCTGAATGTTGAGCTTTAAGCCAACTTTTTCACTCTCCTCTTTCACTTTCATCAAGAGGCTTTTTAGTTCCTCTTCACTTTCTGCCATAAGGGTGGTGTCATCTGCATATCTGAGGTTATTGATATTTCTCCCGGCAATCTTGATTCCAGCTTGTGTTTCTTCCAGTCCAGCGTTTCTCATGATGTACTCTGCATATAAGTTAAATAAGCAGGGTGACAATATACAGCCTTGACGTACTCCTTTTCCTATTTGGAACCAGTCTGTTGTTCCATGTCCAGTTCTAACTGTTGCTTCCTGACCTGCATACAGATTTCTCAAGAGGCAGGTCAGGTGGTCTGGTATTCCCATCTCTTTCAGAATTTTCCACAGTTTATTGTGATCCACACAGTCAAAGGCTTTGGCATAGTCAATAAAGCAGAAATAGATGTTTTTCTGGAACTCTCTTGCTTTTTCCATGATCCAGCAGATGTTGGCAATTTGATCTCTGGTTCCTCTGCCTTTTCTAAAACCAGCTTGAACATCAGGAAGTTCACGGTTCACGTATTGCTGAAGCCTGGCTTGGAGAATTTTGAGCATTACTTTACTAGCATGTGAGATGAGTGCAATTGTGTGGTAGTTTGAGCATTCTTTGGCATTGCCTTTCTTTGGGATTGGAATGAAAACTGACCTTTTCCAGTCCTGTGGCCACTGCTGAGTTTTCCAAATTTGCTGGCATATTGAGTGCAGCACTTTCACAGCATCATCTTTCAGGATTTGAAATAGCTCAACTGGAATTCCATCACCTCCACTAGCTTTGTTCGTAGTGATGCTTTCTAAGGCCCACTTGACTTCACATTCCAGGATGTCTGGCTCTAGATGAGTGATCACACCATCATGATTATCTGGGTCGTGAAGATCTTTTTGTACAGTTCTTCTGTGTATTCTTGCCACCTCTTCTTAATATCTTCTGCTTCTGTTAGGTCCATACCATTTCTGTCCTTTATCGAGCCCATCTTTGCATGAAATGTTCCCTTGGTATCTCTAATTTTCTTGAAGAGATCTCTAGTCTTTCCCATTCTGTTGTTTTCCTCTATTTCTTTGCATTGATCGCTGAAGAAGGCTTTCTTATCTCTTCTTGCTATTCTTTGGAACTCTGCATTCAGATGCTTATATCTTTCCTTTTCTCCTTTGCTTTTTTCCTTCTCTTCTTTTCACAGCTATTTGTAAGGCTCCTCAGACAGCCAATTTTGTAACTTTTTTGCATTTCTTTTCCATGACCTCTTGTCCCTGTCTCCTGTAATGTCACAACCTCATTCCATAGTTCATCAGGCACTCTATCTATCAGATCTAGGCCTTAAATCTATTTCTCACTTTCAGTTCAGCAAGAACGCCATTTCTGCAGTCAGCATCCCCTTTCTCATCTAAATTCAGACTATATTCTAAGTTTCAGGCAGGGATTTGATTAGGTCATACCTGAATGGTCTAGCGTTTTCCCTACTTTCTTCAATTTAAGTCTGAATTTGGTAATAAGGAGTTCATGATCTGAGCCACAGTCAGCTCCTGGTCTTTTTTTTGTTGACTGTATAGAGCTTCTCCATTTTGGCTGCAAAGAATATAATCAGTCTGATTTCGGTGTTGACCATCTGGTGATGTCCATGTGTAGTCTTCTCTTGTGTTGTTGGAAGAGGGTGTTTGCTATGACCAGTGCATTTTCTTGGCAAAACTCTATTAGTCCTTGCCCTGCTTCATTCCACATTCCAAGGCCATATTTGCCTGTTACTCCAGGTGTTTCTTGACTTCCTACTTTTGCATTCAGTCCCTATAATGAAAAGACATCTTTTTGGGTGTTAGTTCTAAATGATCTTGGAGGTCTTCATAGAACCGTTCAACTTCAGCATGTTCAGCATTACTGGTTGGGGCATAGACTTGGATTATTGTGATATTGAATGGTTTGCCTTGGAAATGACAGAGACCATTCTGTCATTTTGAGATTGGCTCCAAGTACTGCATTTTTGGACTCTTTGTTGACCATGATGACTACTCCATTTCTTCTGAGGGATTCCTGCCCACAGTAGTAGATATAATGGTCATCTGAATTAAATTCACCCATTCAGTTCATTTGAGTTCATTGATTCCTAGAATGTCGATGTTCACTCTTGCCATCTCTTGTTTGACCACTTCCAATTCGCCTTGATTCATGGACCTGACATTCCAGGTTCCTATGCAATATTGCTGTTTACAGCATCAGACCTTGCTTCTATCACCAGTCACATCCACAGCTGGGTATTGTTTTTACTTTGGCTCCATCCCTTCATTCTTTTTGGAGTTATTTCTCCACTGATCTCCAGTAGCATATTGGGCACCTACTGACCTGGGGAGTTCCTCTTTCAGTATCCTATCATTTTGCCTTTTCATACTGCTCATGGGGTTCTCAAGGCAAGAATACTGAGGTGGTTTGCCATTCCTTTCTCTAGTGGACCACAGTCTGTCAGACCTCTCCACCATGACCCGCCCGTCTTGGGTTGACCCACGGGCATAGCTTAGTTTCATTGAATTAGACAAAGCTGTGGTCCTAGTGTGATTAGATTGACTAGTTTCTGTGAGTATGGTTTCAGTGTGTCTGCTGTCTGATGCCCTCTTGCAACACCTACCATCTTACTTGGGTTTCTCTTACCTGGGCATGGGTATCTCTTCATGGCTGCTCTAGCAAAGCGCAGCCGCTGCTCCTTAACTTGGACGAGGTGTATCTCCCTCACTGCTGCCCTTCCTGACCTTGAACGTGGGATAGCTCCTCTAGGCCCTCCTGCGCCTGTGCAGCCACTGCTCCCTTATAGTTATTCATAATAATCTCTTATAATCCTTTGTATTTCTGCATTGTCTATTGTAACCTCTCCTTTTTCATTTCTAATTTTGTTGGTTTGATTCTTCTCTCTTTTTTTCTTGATAAGTCTTGCCTAA
>NW_017202636.1:0-6304 GCF_001704415.2 Capra hircus
ACTCACACCACGGTGGCACGTGGAGAGCCTTGGGGAAAGCCTCGTGGGAAAGCCTCGAGGGAAAGACACAGATCCCTTGATCCACGCGAAGGGAAGCGCGACACTACTGCTACAGCTCGGGAGGAAAGCGCACGTGCATGCCCCCACCTCGAGACGAGGACTGACTGCCCTGGGGAGAATCCAGAAGTTCCCAAAGATCCATGTCTGCACTGGAGAGGAATCTTCAGGTTCCGGCACTGAGTCCACAGAAGGTCTTAGGCCCCAGCATCGACGGAGAGGAATCCCCAGAGGCCCTCGAGCAACTCGCATGGTGACTGGCCTTTCCTGAGGCCACGAGAGCGGGTCCCTGAAGTCCCCATCGTAAGTCGCGAGAGCACCTGCCGCAACTCGAGAAAACCCAGGAGGTTTTCCCTCCAGGCGCGATGAGGCCTATTTCCGCTGAGGCAACTAGAGGCTAATCACACCTAAACTCTGGAACTTCCAAAGGGTCCTTCACACCCTAGCTGCAACTCAAGAAGTTCCCCGATATACCCATCTCCACTCGAGAGGAAGCACGAGAGTCCCGCCCACATCCAGAGGAGGCCCCGTTTCCGCCTCCTAGGTCGACAGGAGGGATCCTTTCCCTGCGTGGTCGGGGAAAGATTTCCCGGCGTTCCCGTCGCATCTCAAGAGGAGGCGCTCTCCAAAGGAAAAGCGAGAGGAACTCCAGGGTCGTGCCACCATTCCCAGAGTCCCCGGATGTCTCAGTCCATTCCAGGGAAACCTGTTTTCCCTGCACTGCCTCGACTTTCAAGCCGAGGATCGACTCACACAACGGTGCACGTGGGGACAGCCCTGTGGGAAAGCCTCGTGTGCCTCGTGGGAAAGCCTCGAGGGGAATGCCACAGATCCCTTTTTCCACGCGAAGGGATGCGTTACACTGCTGCTAAAGCTTGGGAGGAAAGTGCACTTGCATGCCCCACTCGAGACGAGGACTGACTCCCCTGGGGAGACTCCAGAATACCCCAAGATCCATGTCAGCACTGGAGAGGAATCCTCAGGTTCTGGCACCGACTCCACACAAGGTCTTAGGCCCTGGCATCGACGGGAGAGGAATCCCGAGTGGCCCCGAGTAACTCGCAAGGAAATGGCCGTTCCCGAGGCCACCAGAGCGCGTCCCTGAGGTCCCCGTCATAAGTCTAGTGCACCTGCCACAACTCGAGAAAATCCAGGAGGTTCTACCTTCCAGGCGAGATGAGGCCATTTCCGCTGAGGCGTCCTGAGGCTAATCACACCAGACCTCTGGAACTTGCAAAGGGTCCTTCACACCCTTGCTGCAACTCAAGAAGTTCCCCGATATACCCGTCTCCACTCGAGAGGAAGCACGAGAGTCCGACCACATCCAGAGGAGCCCCGTTTCCACCTCCTAGCTCGAGAGGAGGGATCCTTTCCCTGCGTGCTCGGGAAAGAATTCCCGGCGTTCCGTCGCATCTCAAGAGGAGGCGCTCTCCACAGGAATGGCGAGAGGAACTCCAGGGTCATGCCACCATTCCCAGAGTCCCCCAGATGTCTAAGTCCATTCCAGGGAAACCTGTTTTCCCTGCACTGCCTCGACTTTCAAGCCGAGGATCGACACACACGGTGGCACGTGGGACAGCCCTGTAGGAAAGCCTGGGAAAGCCTCAAGGGAAAGCCACAGATCCCATGATCAACGCGAAGGGTAGCGTGACACTGCTGCTACAGCTCGCGAGGTAAGCGCACGTGCATTCCCCACTCGAGACGAGGACTGACTCCCCTGGGGAGACTCCACAAGTACCCCAGATCCATTTCACACTGGAGAGGAATCCTCAGGTTCCGGCATCGACTCCACACAAGGTCTTAGGCCCCGGCATCGACGGGAGAGGAATCCCGAGAGGCCCCCAAGCAACTCGAATGGGGACTGGCCTTTTCTGAGGCCAGCAGAGCGCGGTCCCTGAGGTCCCCGTCGTAAGTCTAGAGCACCTGCTGCAACTCGAGAAAATCTAGGAGGTTCTGCCCTCCAGGCGAGATGAGGCCCATTTCCGCTGAGGTGTCTCGAGGCTTATCACACCTAACCTCTGAAACTTCCAAAGGGTTCTTCACACCCTTGCTGCAACTCAAGAAGTTCCCCGACATACCGTCTCCACACAAGAAGAAGCATTAGAGTCCCGCACACATCCAGAGGAGCCCAGATTCCGCTCCTGGCTTGAGACGAGGGATCCTTTCCCTGCGTGGTCGGGTAAGAATTCCCGGCGTTCCCGTCGCATCTCAAGAGGAGGCGCTCTCCACAGGAAAGGCGAGAGGAACTCCAGGGTCGTGCCACCATTCCCAGAGTCCCCCAGATGTCTCAGTCCATTCCAGGGAAACCTGTTTTCCCTGCACTGCATCGACTTTCAAGCCGAGGATCGACTCACACCACGGTGGCACGTGGGACAGCCTGTGGGACAGCCCTGTGGGGAAAGCCTCGAGGGAAGCCAATGATCCCTTGATCCACTTGAAGGGAATCGTGACACTGCTGCAACAGCTGGGGAGGAAAGCGCACGTGCATGCCCCCACTCGAGACAAGGACTGACTCCCCTGGGGAGACTCCAGAAGTACCCCAAGATCCATGTCAGCACTGGAGAGGAATCCTCAGGTTCCGGCACCGGCTCCACACTAGATCTTAGGCCCCGGCATCGACGGGGAGAGGAATCCCGAGAGGCCCCGAGCAACTCGCATGGGACTGGCCTTTCCTGACGCCACCACAGCGGGTCCCTGAGGACCCCGTCGTAAGTCGAGAGCACCTGCCGCAACTCGAGAAAATCCAGGAGGTTCTCCCTCCAGGCGAGATGAGGCCCATTTCCGCTGAGGCGTCTCGAGTTAATCACACCTAACCTCTGGAACTTCCAAAGGGTCCTTCACACCCTTGCTGCAACTCAGGAAGTTCCCCGATATACCCGGACTCAACTCGAGAGGAAGCACGAGAGTCCCGCCCACATCCAGAGGAGACCCGTTTCCGCCTCCTACCTCGAGAGGAGTGATCCTTTCCCTGCGTGCTCGGGAAGATTTCCCGCGGTTTTCCGTGGGATCTCAAGAGTAGGAGCTCTCCACAGGAAAGGCGAGAGGAACTCGAGTGTCGTGCTACCATTCCCAGAGTCCCCAAATGTCTGCGTCCATTCCAGGGAAACCAGTTTTCCCTGCACTGCGTTGACTTTCAAGCCGAGGATCGACTCACACCACGGTGGCACGTGGGACAGCCGTGTGGGAAAGCATCGTGGGAAAGCCTCGTGGGAAAGCCTCGTGGGAAAGCTCGAGGGAAAGCAACAGATCCGTTGATCCACGCGGAAGGGAAGCGCGACACTGCTGCTACAGCTCGGGAGGAAAGCGCACGTGCATGCCCCCACTCCGAGACGAGGACAGACTCCCCTGGGGAGACTCCAGAAGTACCCCAAGATCCATGTCAGCACTGGAGAGGAATCCTCAGGTTCCGGCACCGACTCCACACAAGGTCTTAGGCACTATAATCGATGGGAGAGGAATCCCGAGAGGCCCCCGAGCAACTCGCATGGGGACTGGCCTTTCCGAGGCCACCAGAGGGGGTCCCTGAGGTCCCCGTCTTAAGTCGAGAGCACCTGCTGCAACTCCGAGAAAATCCAGGAGGTTCTCCACTCCAGGCGAGATGAGGCCCATTTCCGCTGAGGCGTCTCGAGGCTATTCACACCTAAACTCTGGAACTTCCAAAGGGTCCTTCACACCCTTGCTCCAACTCAAGAAGTTCCGCGAGATTCCCGTCTCCACTCGAGAGGGAGCACCGAGAGTCCCGCCTACATCTAGAGGAGCCCCGTTCCGCCTCCTAGCTCTAGAGGAGGGATCCTTTCCCTGCGTGGTCGGGAAAGAATTCCCGCGTTCCCGTCGCATCTCAAGTGGAGGCGCTCTCCACAGGAAAGGCGAGAGGAACTCCAGGGTCGTGCCACCATTCCCAGAGTCCCCCAGATGTCTCAGTCCATTCCAGGGAAAACTGTTTTCCCTGCACTGCCTCGACCTTCAAGCCGAGGATCGACTCACACCACGGTGGCACGTGGACAGCCCTGTGGGAAAGCCTCGTGGGAAAGCCTCGTGGGAAAGCCTCGAGGGAAAGCCACAGATCCGTTGATCCACGCGAAGGGAAGGGTGACACTTCTGCTACAGCTCGTGAAGAAAGCCCACTGCATGCCCCCACTCGAGAGCGAGGACTGAATCCCCTGGGGAGACTCCAGAAGTACCCCAAGATCCACGTCAGCACTGGAGAGGAATCCTCAGGTTCCGGCACCCACTCCACACAAGATCTTAGGCCCCGGCATCGACGGGAGAGGAATCCTGAGAGGCCTCCGAGCAACTCGCATGGGACTGGCCTTTCCTGAGGCCAACAGAGCGGGTCCCTGAGGTCCCCGTTGTAAGACGAGAGCACCTGCCGCAACTCGAGAACATCCAGGAGGTGCTCCCCTCCAGGCGAGATGAGGCCATTTCCGCTGAGGCGTCTCGAGGCTAATCACACCTAAATTCTGGAACTTCCAAATGGTCCTTCACACGATTGCTGCAACTCAAGAAGTTCCCCAACATAACCGTCTCCACTTGAGAGGAAGCACGAGATCCCGGCCACATCCAGAGGAGCCTCATTTCCGTCTCCTAACTCGGAGAGGAGGATCCTTTCCATGCCGTTTGTCGGGAAAAGAATTCCCCGGCGTTCCCCGTCACATCTCAAGAGGAGGCGCTCTCCACAGGAAAGGCGAGAGGAACTCCAGGGTCGTGCCACCATTCCTAGAGTCACCCAGATGTCTCAGTCCATTCCAGGGAAGCCTGTTTCCCCGGCACTGCCTCGACTTTCAAACCGAGGATCCGACTGACACCACTGTGGCACGTGGACATCACTGTGGGAAATCCTCGTGGGAAAGCCTGGTGCGAAAGCGTCGTGGGAAAGTGTCGTGGGAAAGCCCTCGAGGGAAAGCCACAGATCCCTTGATCCTCTCGAAGGGAAGCTCAACACTGCTGCTACAGCTCGGAGGAAAAGTGCACGTGCATGCCCCCACTCGAGACGAGGACTGACTCCCCTGGGGAGACTCCAGAAGTACCCCAAGATACAAGTCAACAATTGGAGAGGGAATCCTCAGGTTTTGGCACAGACTCCACACAAGATCTTAAGGTCCCGGCATCAACGGGAGAGGAATCCCGATAGGCCCATGAGCAACTCGCATGGGGACTGGCCTTTCGTGAGGCCACAAGAGTGGTCCATGATGTCCCCGTCGTAAGTCGAGAGCACCTGCCCAACTCGAGAAAATCCAGGAGGTTCTCCTCTCCTGGCGAGATGAGGCCATTTCCGCTGAGGCGTCTCCAGGCTAATCACACCTAACCTCTGGAACTTCCAAAGGGTCCTTCACACCCTTGCTGCAACTAAAGAACTTCCCCAACATGCCCGTCACCACTCGACAGGAACCACGAGAGTCCCGCCCACATCCAGAGGAGCCCCGTTTCCGCCTCCTAGCTCGAGAGGAGGGATCCTTTCCCTGCGTGGTCGGGAAAGAATTCCCGGTGTCCCGTTGCATCTCAAGGGAGGCGCTCTCCACAGGAAAGGCGAGAGGAACTCCGGGTCGTGCCACCATTCCAGAGACCCCTGGATGTCTCAGTCCATTCCAGGGAAAACTGTTTCCCTGCACTGCCTCGACTTTCAAGCGAGGATGGACTCACACCACGGTGTCACGTGGGACAGCCCCGTGGGAAAGCCTCGTGGAAAGCCTCGTGGGAAAGCTCGTGGGAAAGCCTGGCGGGAAAGCCCTTGATCCCTTGATCCACCCGAAGGGAAGCGCGACACTGCTGCTAGAGCTCGGAAGGAAAGCGCACGTGCATGCCCCCACTCGAGTAGAGGTCTGACTGCACTGGGAGACGCCAGAAGTCCCCCAAGATCCATGTCAGCATTGGAGAGGAATCCTCAGGTTCCAGCACCGACTCCACACAAGATCTTAGGCCCGGCATCGACGGAGAGGAATCCCGAGAGGACCCAGAGCAACTCGCATGGGGACTGGCCTTTCCTGAGGCCACCAGAGCGGGTCCCTGAGGTCCCCGTCGTAAGTCGAGAGCACCTGCCGCAACTCGATAAAATCCAGGAGGTTCTCCCCTCCAGGCGAGCTGAGTCCCATTTCCGCTGAGGCGTCTCGAGGCTAATCACACCTAACCTCTGGAACTTCAAAAGGACCTTCACACCCTTGCTGCAACTCAAGAAGTTCCACGACATACCCGTCTCCACTCGAGAGGAAGCACGAGAGTCCCGCCAACATCCAGAGGAGCCCGTTTCCGC
>NW_017202637.1:0-6304 GCF_001704415.2 Capra hircus
GGATCAGTCGCTTTGCATCAAGGCTTTCCCATGAGGCTTTCGAACAGGGCTGTCCCACATGTCACGGTGGTGTGAGTCTATCCTCGGCGTGAACGTCGAGCAGTGAAGGGAAAGCAGGTTCTTCTGGAATGGACGGAGACATCTGGGGGACTCTTGGAATGCTGGCAAGGCCCTGGAGTTCCTCTCGCCTTTCCTGTGGAGAGTTGCCTCCTCTTGAGATGCGACGGGGAAGCCCGGGAATTCTTTTCCCGACGATGAAGGGAAAGGATCCCTCTTCTCGAGCTACGAGGCGAAACGGGGCTCCGCTGGATGTGGGCGGGACTCTCGTGCCTCCTCTCGAGTGGAGACGGGTATGT
The DNA here is from genome assembly GCF_001704415.2 of Capra hircus. Lineage (NCBI taxonomy): Eukaryota > Metazoa > Chordata > Mammalia > Artiodactyla > Bovidae > Capra > Capra hircus. The sequence goes on from NW_017202637.1 coordinate 357, forward strand.
CGTGGAACTTCTTGAGTTGCAGCAAGGGTGTGAAGGACCCTTTGGAAATTCCAGAGCTTAGGTGTGATTAGCCTCAAGACGCCCCAGCGGAAATGGGCCCATCTCTCCTGGAAGGGACAACCACCTGGATTTTCTCAAGTTGCGGCAGGTGCTCTCGACCTATGACGGGGACCTCAGGGAACCGCTCTGTTGGCCTGAGGAAATGCCAGTCCCCATGCGAGTTGCACGGTGGCTCTCAGGTTTCCTCTCCGTCGATGCCTGGGCCTAAGACCTTGTTTGGAGTCGGGCCAGAACCAGAGGATTCCTCTCCAGTGCTGACATGGATCTTGGGTACTTCTGGAGTCTCCCCAGGGGAGTCAGTCCTCGTCTCGAGTGGGGGCATGCACGTGTGCTTTCTCCGAGCTGTAGCAGCAGTGTCACGCTTCCCTTCGCGTGGATCAAGGGATCTGTGGCTTTCCCTCGAGGCTTTCCACGAGGACTTTCCACGAGGGCTGTCCCACGTGCCACCGTGGTGAAAGTCGACCCTGGGCTTGAAAGTCGAGGCAGTGCAGGGAAAACAGGTTTCCCTGGAATGGACTGAGACATCTGGGGGACTCTGGGAATGGTGTCACGACCCTGGACTTCCTCTCGCCTTTCCTGTGGAGAGCACCACCTCTTGAGATGCCAACGGGAACGCCGGAAATTCTTTCCCCACCACGCAGGGAAAGGATCCCTCCTCTCGAGCTAGGAGGCGGAAACGGGGCTCCTCTGGATGTGGCGGGACTCTCGCACTTCCTCTCGAGTGTCAACGGGTATGTCGGGGAACTTCTTGAGTTGCAGAAGGGTGTGAAGGACGCTTTGCAAGTTCCAGAGGTTAGGTGTGATTAGCGTTGAGATTCCTCAGTGGAAATGGGCCTCATCTCGCCTGGAGGGAGAACCTCCTGAATTTTCTCGAGTTGCGGCAGGTGCTCTCGACTTACGACAGGAACCTCAGGGACCCGCTCTGGTGGCCTCAGGAAAGGCCAGTCCCCATGCAAGTTGCTCAGGGGCCTCTCGGGATTCCTCTCCACGATGCCGGGGCCTAAGACTTTGTGTGGAGTCGGTGCCGGAACCTGAGGTTTCCTAACAGTGCTGACATGAATCTTGGGGTACTTCTGAAGTCTCCCCAGGGGAGTCAGTCCTCGTCTCGAGTGGGGCATGCCACGTGCACTTTCCTCCCGAGCTGTAGCAGCAGTGTCACGCTTCTTGGCGATTGGATCATGGTATCAGTGCCTTTCCCTGAAGGCTTTCCCTTGAGGCTTTTTCACGAGGCTTTCCCACAGGGCTATCCCACGTGCCACCGTGGTGTGAGTCGATCCTCGGCTTGAAAGTCGAGGCAGTGCAGGGAAACAAGTTTCCCTGGAATGGACTGAGACATCTGGGGAATCTGGGAATGGTGGCACGACCCTGGAGTTCTCTCGCCTTTTCTGTGGAGAGCGCCTACTCTTGAGATGCGACCGGAATGCCGGAAATTCTTTCCCGACCACGCAGGGAAAGGATCCCTTCTTTCGAGCTATGAGGTGGAAACGGGCCTCCTCATGTGGGAGGACTCTCGTGCTTCCTCTCGAGTGGAGACGGGCAGGTTGGGGAACTTCTTGAGTTGCAGCAAGGGTGAGAAGGACCCTTTGGCAGTTCTAGAGGTTAGGTGTGATTAGCCCGAGATGCCTCAATGGAAATGGGCCTCATCTCGCCTGGAGGGGGAGAAACTCCTAGATATTCTAGAGTTGCTGCAGGTGCTCTCGACTTACGATGGGGACCTCAGGGACCCGCTCTGGTGGCCTCAGGAAATTCCAGTCCCCATGCGAGTTGCTCGGGGCACTCTCCGGATTCCTCTCCCGTCGATGCCGGGGCCTCAGACCTTACGTAGAGTCGGTGCTGTAACCTGAGGATTCCTCTCCAGTGCTGACATGGATCTTGGTGTACTGCTGGAGTCTCCCCAGGGGAGTCAGTCCTCGTCTCGGTTGAGGGCATGCACGTGCGCTTTCCTCCCAGCTGTAGCAGCAGTGTCGCGCTTCCCTTCGCGTGGATCAAGGGATCTGCGGCTTTCCCTCGAGGCTTTCCCACGAGGCTTTCACACGAGGCTTTGCCACAGGGCTGTCCCACGTGCCACAGTGGTGTGAGTCGATCCTCGGCTTGAAAGTCGAGTCAGAGCGGGGAAACAGGTTTCCCTGGAATGGACTGAGACATCTGGGGGACTCGGAGAATGGTGGCATGTCCCTGGAGTTCCTCTCGCCTTTCCTGTGAAGAGCGCCTCCTCTTGAGATGCGACGGGAACGCGGGAATTCTTTCCCGACCTCCCAGGGAAAGGATCCCTCCTTTCGAGCTATGAGGCGGAAACGGGGCTCCTCTGGATGTGGGCGGAACTATCGTGCTTCCTCTTGAGTGGAGACGGTATGTCAGGGAACTTCTTGATTTGCAGCAAGGGTGTGAAGGACCCTTTGGAAGTTCCAGAGTTTAAGTGTGCTTAGCCTTGAGATGTGTCAGCGGAAATAGGCTTCATTTTGCCTGGAGGGGAGAACATCCTTGAATTTCTCGAGTTGCGGCAGGTGCTCTCGACTTACGACGGGGACCGCAGGGACCCGCTCTGGTGGCCTCAGGAAAGGCCAGTCAAGATCCAAGACAGCACTGGAGAGGAGAGACATCACGAGAGGCTCCCGAGCAACTCGCATGGTGACTGGCCTTTCCTGAGGCCACCAAAGCGGGTCCCTGAGGTCCCCGTCGTAAGTTGAGAGCACCTGGCGCAACTCGAGAAAATCCAGGAGGTTCTCCCCTCCAGGCGAGATGAGACCCATTTGCAATGAGGCATCTCGAGGCTAATCACACCTAACCTCTGGAACTTCCAAAGGGCCCTTCACACCCTTGCTGCAACTCAAGAAGTTCCCCCGACATACCCGTTTCCACTCGAAAGTAAGCACGAGAGTCCCGCCCACACACCAGAAGAGCCCCGTTTCAGCCTCATAGCTCGAGAGGAGGGATCCTTTCCCTGCGTGTCGGGAAAGAATTTCCGGCGTTCCCGTCGCACCTCAAGAAGAGGCGCTCTCCACAGGAAAGGCGAGAGGAACTCAGGGTCGTGCCACCATTCCCAGAGCCCCAGATGTCTCAGTCCATTCCAGGGAAAACTCTTTCCCCGCACTGCCTCGACTTTCAAGCCGAGGATCGACTCACACCACGGTGGCACGTGGGACAGCCCTGTGGAAAGCCTCGTGGGAAAGGTGGGAAAGCCTCGAGGGAAAGCCACAGATCCCTTGATCCACGCGAATGGAAGCGCGACACTGCTGCTACAGCTCGGAGGAAAGCGCACGTGCATGCCCCCACTCGAGACGAGGACTGACTCCACTGGGGAGACTCCAGAAGTACCCCAGATCCATGCCAGCACTGGAGAGGAATCCTCAGGTTCCGGCACCCCTCCACACAAGATCTGAGGCCCCGGCATCGACGGGAGAGGAATCCCGAGAGGCCCCGAGCAACTCGCATGGGGACTGGCCTTTCCTGAGACCACCAGAGTGGGTCCCTGAGATCCCCTTCGTAAGTCGAGAGCACCTGCCTGCAACTCGAGAAAATACAGGAGGTTCTACCTCCAGGGAGATGAGGCCCATTTCCGCTGAGGCGTCTCGAGCTATTCACACCTAAGCTCTGGAACTTCCAAAGGGTCCTTCACACCCTTGCTGCAACTCAAGAAGTTCCCCGACATTCCCGTCTCCACTCGAGAGGAAGCACGAGAGTCCCGGCCACATCCAGAGGAGCCCCGTTTCCCTCCTAGCTAGAGAGGAGGGATCCTTTCCCTGCGTGGTCGGGAAAGTATTCCCGGCGTTCCCGTCGCATCTCAAGAGGAGGCGCTCTCCACAGGAAAGGCGAGAGGAATTCCAGGGTCGTGCCACCATTCCCAGAGTCAACCAGATGTCTCCGTCCATTCCAGGGAAACCTGTTTTCCCTGCACTGCCTCGACTTTCAAGCCGAGGATCGACTCACACCACGGGGCACGTGGACAGCCCTGTGGGAAAGCCTCGTGGGAAAGCCTCGTGGGAATGCCTCGAGGGAAAGCCACTGATCCCTTGATCCACGCAAAGGGAAGTGTGACACTGCTGCTACAGCTCGGGAGGAAAGCTCACCAGCCTGCCCCCACTGAGAGACTGACTCCACCAGGAAGACTCCAGAAGTACCGCAAGATCCATGTCAGCACTGGAGAGGAATGCTCAGGTTCCGGCACCGACTCCACACAAGATCTTAGGCTCCGGCATCGAAGGAGAGGGAATCCCGAGAGGCCCCGAGCAACTCACATGGGGACTGGCCTTTACTGAGGCCTCCAGATCGGTCCCTGAGGTCCCCGTCTTAAGTCGAGAGCACCTGCCGCAACTCGAGAAAATCCAGGAGGTTCTCCCTCCAGGCGAGATGAGGCCCATTTCCACTGAGGCGTCTCGAGGCTAATCACACCTAACCTCTGGAACTTCCAAAGGGTCCTTCACACCCTTGCTGCAGCTCAAGAAGTTCCCCGACGTACCCGTCTCCACTCGAGAGGAAGCACGAGAGTTCGCCCACATCCAGAGGAGCCCCGTTTCCGCGTCCTAGCTCGAGAGGAGGGATCCTTTCCCTGCGTGGTCGGGAAAGAATTCCCGGCGTTGTCGTCGCATCTCAAGAGGAGACGCTCTCCACAGGAAAGGTGAGAGGAACTCCAGGGTCGTGCCACCATTCCCAGAGTCCACCAGATGTCTCCGTCCATTCCAGGGAAACTTTTTCCCTGCACTGCCTCTACTTTCAAGCCGAGGATCGACTCACACCACGGTGGCACGGGACAGCCCTGTGGGAAAGCCTCGTGGGAAAGCCTCGAGAAAGCCACAGATCCCTTGATCCACGGGTAGGGAAGTGACACTGCTGCTACAGCTCGGAAGGAAAGCGCACGTGCATGCCCCACTTGAGACGAGGACTGACTCCCTGGGGAGACTCCAGAAGTACCCCAAGATCCATGGAGCACTGGAGAGGAATCCTCAGGTTCCGCACTGACTCCACACAAGGTCTTAGGCCCCAGCATCGACAGGAGAGGAAACCGAGAAGCCCCCGAGACCCCCGAATAACTCGCATGGGACTGGCCTTTCCTGAGGCCACCAGAGCGGGTCCTGAGGTCCCCGTCGTAAGTCGAGAGCCCTCCGCAACTCAAGAAATCCAGGGGTTCTCTCCTCCAGGCGAGATGAGGCCCATTTCCAATGAGGCGTCTCGAGGTTTATCACATCTAACATCTGGAACTCCAAGGGACCTTCACACCCTTGCTGCTGCAACTCAAGAAGTTCCCCGACATACCCGTCTCCACGAGAGAGGAAGCACGAGAGTTCTGCCCACATCCAGAGGAGCCCCGTGTCTGCCTGCTAGCTCGAGAGGAGGGATCCCTTCCCTGCGTGTCGGGAAAGAATTCCCCGCGTTCCCGTCGCATCTCAAGTGGAGGCGCACTCCACAGGAAAGGCGAGAGGAACTCCAGGGTTGTGCCACATTCCCAGAGTCCCCAGATGTCTCAGTCCATTCCAGGGAAACCTGTTTTCCCTGCACTGCCTCGACTTTCAAGCCGAGGATCGACTCACACCATGGTGGCACGTGGACAGCCCTGTGGGAAAGCCTCGTGGGAAAGCCTCGAGGGAAAGCCACAGATCCCTTGATCCACGCGAAGGGAAGCGTGACACTGCTGCTACAGCTCGGGAAAAGCGCACGTGCATGCCCCACTCGAGACGAGGACTGACTCCCCTGGGGAGACTCCAGAAGTACCCCAAGATCCATGTCAGCACTGGAGAGGAATCCTCAGGTTCCGGCCCTGACTCCACACAAGGTCTTAGGCCCAGCATCAACGGGAGAGGAATCCCGAGAGGCCGCCCCGAGCAACTCGCATGGGGACTGCCTTTCCTGAGGCACCAGAGCGGTTCCCTGAGGTCCCCATCGTAATCGAGAAG
>NW_017202638.1:0-6304 GCF_001704415.2 Capra hircus
TCGAGCTAGGAGGGCAAACGGGTACTTCCTGGATGTGGCGGGCGACTCATCGTGCTTCCTTCTCGGAGTGAGACGGTTTGTTGTCGGAGGAACTTCTCTTGAGTTCCATAGGCAGGTGTTGAAGGACCCTTTGTAAGTTCCAGAGGTTAGTGTGGATTAGCCTCGGAACCTCAGCGGAAATGGGCCCCTCATCTCGCCTGGAGGCGGCATGCAACGCTTCCTGGATTTTCTCAAGTTGCGCAGGTGCTCTCGACTTACGATGGGAAACCTCAGGCCGCTATTGGTGCCTCAGGAAAGCGGCCAGTCCCCTATGCCGAGTTTCGGCCTCTGGGGGCCTCTCGGCGTTCTCTCGCATCGATGCCTTGGGCGCGCTAAAGACGCTTGTGTGGAGTCGTGCCGAACCTTAGGATTCCTCTCCAGCTGTGACATGGATCTTGGCGCGTACGTTCTGCAGTCTTTCGCCGTGAGTCAGTCCTCGTTCTCGAGGGGCGGCATCCGACAGTGCCGCTTTCCTCCCAGCTGTAGCAGCAGTGTCATCGCGCTTCCCTTCGCGTGAGATCAAGGGATCGGCTTTCCCCAGAAGCTTTTCCCAGAGGCTTTCCACGAGTTTTCCCACAGGGATGTCCCACCGTGCCAGCCGCTGGTGTGAGTCCATTCTTCGCTAGAAAGTCGGAGACAGTGCAGGAAAACGAGTTTCCCTGGAAATGACTGAAAGAGACTTCTGTTCTGGGGAATCTGGGATATTGACACGACACTGGAGTTCGTCTCGACTTTCCTGTGGAGAGCGCCTCCTCTTGAGTTGCGACCGGAACGCCGGGAATTTTTTCCGACCACGCAGGGAAAGGATCCCCTCCTCTCGAGCTAGGAGGCGGAAACGGGTCTTCCTGGATGTGGGCGGACTCTCGTGCTTCTCTCGAGTGGAGACCGTTTTTCGAGGAACTTCTTGAGTTGCAGTAAGGGTGTGAAGGACCCTTTGAAGTTCCAGATGTTAGATGTGATTAGCCTCCAGACGCCTCAGCGGAAATGGGCCTCATCTCGCCTGGAGGGGAGAACTCCTGGATTTTCTCGAGTTGCGGCAGGTGCTCTCGACTTACGACGGGGACCTCAGGGAACCCGCTCTGGTGGCCTCAGGAAAGGCCAGTCCCCTTGCGAGTTGCTCGGCCTCTCGGGGCCTCTCGGGTTTCCTCTCCGATCGATGCTGGGCCTAAAACCTTGTGTGGAGTCAGTGCCGGAACCTGAGGATTCCTCTCCAGTGCTGACATGGACATGGATCTTGGGGTTCTTCTGGGTCTCCCCAGGGAGTCAGTCCTCGTCTCGAGTGGGGCATGCACGTGCGCTTTCCTCCGAGCTGTAGCAGCAGTGTCACGCTTCCTTCGCGTGGATCAAAGGATCAGGGGCTTTCCCTCCAGGCTTTCCCATGAGGCTTTCCCACGAGGGTTTCCCACAGGGCTGTCCCACGTGCCACCGTGGTGTGAGTCGATCCTCGGCTTGAAAGTCAAGGCAATGCAGGGAAACAGGTTTCCCTGGAATGGACTGAGAAATCTGGGGACTCTGGGAATGTGGCACGACCCTGGAGTTCCTCTCGCCTATCCTGTGGAGAGCGCCTCCACTTGAGATGCGACGGGAACGCCGGGAATTCTTTCCGACCACGCAGGGAAAGGATCCCTCCTCTCGAGCTAGGAGGCGGAAACGGGGCTCCTCTGGATGTGGGCGGGACTCTCGTGCTTTCTCTCGAGTGGAGTTGGGTATGTCGGAGAGCTTCTTGAGTTGCAGCAAGGGTGTGAAGGACCCTTTGGAAGTTCCAGAGTTTAGTGTGATTAGCCTCGAGACGCCTCAGCGGAAATGGGCCTCATCTCGCCTGGAGGGAGAACCTCCTGGATTTTCTCGAGTTGCGGCAGGTGCTCTCGACTTACGACGGGAACTCAGGGACCCGCTGTGGTGGCGTCAGGAAAGGCCAGTCCCCATGCGAGTTGCTCGAGGCCCTCTCGGGATTCCTCTCCCGTCGATGCAGGGGCCTAAGATCTTGTGTGGAGTCGGTGCCGGAACCTGAGGATTCCTCTCCAGTGCTGACATGGATCTTGGGGTACTTCTGGAGTCTCCCCAGGGGAGTCAGTCCTCGTCTCGAGTGGGGCATGCACGTGCTAGCTGTAGCAGTAGTTTCGCGCTTCCCTTCACGTGGATCAAGGGATGTGGAATCGAGGCTTTCCCACGAGGCTTTCCCACAGTGCTGTCCCACGTGCCACCGTGGTGTGAGTCCAACCTCGGCTAGAAAGTCGAGACAGTGCAGGGAAAACAAGTTTCCCTGGAATGGACTGAGACATCTGGGGGACTCTGGAATGGTGGCACAACCCTGGAGTTCTCTCGCCTTCCTGTGGAGAGCCTCCTCTTGAGATGCGACGGAACGCCGGGAATTCTTTCCCGACCACGCAGGGAAAGGATCCTCCTCTCGAGCTAGGAGGCGGAAACGGGTCTCTCTGGATGTGGGCGGGAATCTCGTGCTTCCTCTCGAGTGGAGACGGTTTGTCGGGAACTTCTTGAGTTGCAGCAAGGGTGTGAAGGACCCTTTGGAAGTTCCAGATGGTTAGATGTGATTAGCCTCGAGATGCCTCAGCAGGAAAATGGGCCTCATCTCGCCTGGAGGAGAGAACCTCCTGGATTTTCTAGAGTTGCGGCAGGTGCTCTCAACTTACGACGGGGAACCTCAGGGACCCGTTCTGGTGGCCTCAGGAAAGGCCAGTCCCCATGCGAGTTGCTCGGGGGCCTCTCGGGATTCCTCTCCCGTCGATGCCAGGGCCTAAGATCTTGTGTGGAGTCGGTGCCGGAACCTGAGGATTCCTCTCCAGTGCTGACATGGATCTTGGGGTACTTCTGGAGTCTCCCCAGGGCAGTCAGTCCTCTACTCGAGTGGGGGCATACACGTGCGCTTTCCTCCCGAGCTGTAGCAAGCAGTGTCACGCTTCCTTCGCGTGTATCAACTGATCTGTGGCTTTCCCTCGAGGCTTTCGCAAGAGGCTTTCCCACGAGGCTTTCCCACAGGGCTGTCCCACGTGCCACTGTGGTGTGAGTCGATCCTCGGCTTGAAAGTCGAGGCAGTGCAGGGAATACAGGTTTCCCTGGAATGGACTGAGACATCTGGGGGACTCTGGGAATGGGGGCACGACTCTGGAGTTCCTCTCGTTTTTCCTCTGGAGAGCGCCTCCTCTTGATGTGGGACGGGAATGCCGCGAATTCTTTCCCGACCACGCAGGGAAAGGATCAAACCTCTCGAGCAATGAGGAGGAAACGTGGCTCCTCTGGATGTGGGCGGGACTTTCCTGCTTCCTCTCGAGTGGAGACGGGTATGTCGGGGAACTTCTTGAGTTGCAGCAAGGGTGTGAAGGACCCTTTGGAAGTTCCATAGGTTAGGTTTGATTAGCCTCGAGACGTCTCAGCGGAAATGGGCCTCATCTCGCCTGGAGGGGAGAACCTCCTGGATTTTCTCGAGTTGCGACAGGTGCTCTCGACTTACGACGGGGACCTCAGGGACCCGCTCTGGTGGCCTCAGAAAAGGCCAGTCCCCATGCGAGTTGCTCGGGTGCCTCTCGGGTTTCCTCTCCCGTCGATGCCGGGGCCTAAGACCTTGTGTGGCTTCGGTGCCGGAATCTGAGGATTCCTCTTCAGTGCTGACATGCTTCTTGGGGTACTTCTGGAGTCTCCCCAGGGGAGTCAGTCCTCGTCTCGAGTGGGGGCATGCACGTGCGCTTTCCTCCCGAGCTGTAGCAGCAGTGTCAGCGCATCCCTTCGCCTGGATCAAGGGATCTGTGGCTTTCCCTCGAGGCTTTCCCACGAGGCTTTCCCACGAGGTTTTCCCACAGGGATGTCCCACGTGCACTGTCTCACCACCGGTGGTCACACGTGCACGTGGACATCCCTGTGGGAAAACCTCGTGGGAAAGCCTCGTGGGAAAGCCTCGAGGGAAAGCCACAGATCCCTTGATCCAGGCGAAGGGATGCCTGACACTGCTGCTACAGCTCGGGAGGAAAGCTGCACGTGCATGCCCCCACTCGAGACGAGGACTGACTCCCCTGGGGAGACTCCAGAAGTACCCCAAGAAGCATGTCAGCACTGAAGAGGAATCCTCAGATTCCGGCACCGAAGCCACACAAGGTCTTAGGCCCCGGCATCGACGGGAGAGGAAACCCGAGAGGCACCCGAGCAACTCGCATGGGGACTGGCCTTTTCTGAGGCCACCAGAGCGGGTCCCTGAGGTCCCCGTCGTAAGTCGAGAGCACCTGTCGCAACTCGAGAAAATCCAGGAGGTTCTCCCCTCCAGGCGAGATGAGGCCCATTTCCGCTGAGACGTCTCGAGGCTAATCAAACCTAACCTATGGAACTTCCAAAGGGTCCTTCACACCCTTGCTGCAACTCAAGAAGTTCCCCGACATACCCGTCTCCACTCGAGAGGAAGCAGGAAAGTCCCGCCCACATCCAGAGGAGCCACGTTTCCTCCTCATTGCTCGAGAGGTTTGATCCTTTCCCTGCGTGGTCGGGAAAGAATTCGCGGCATTCCCGTCCCACATCAAGAGGAGGCGCTCTCCAGAGGAAAAACGAGAGGAACTCCAGAGTCGTGCCCCCATTCCCAGAGTCCCCCAGATGTCTCAGTCCATTCCAGGGAAACCTGTATTCCCTGCACTGCCTCGACTTTCAAGCCGAGGATCGACTCACACCACAGTGGCACGTGGGACAGCCCTGTGGGAAAGCCTCGTGGGAAAGCCTCTTGCGAAAGCCTCGAGGGAAAGCCACAGATCAGTTGATACACGCGAAGGAAGCGTGACACTGCTGCTACAGCTCGGGAGGAAAGCGCACGTGTATGCCCCCACTCGAGTAGAGGACTGACTGCCCTGGGGAGACTCCAGAAGTACCCCAAGATCCATGTCAGCACTGGAGAGGAATCCTCAGGTTCCGGCACCGACTCCACACAAGATCTTAGGCCCTGGCATCGACGGGAGAGGAATCCCGAGAGGCCCCGAGCAACTCGCATGGGGACTGGCCTTTCCTGAGGCCACCAGAACGGGTCCCTGAGGTCCCCGTCGTAAGTTGAGAGCACCTGCCGCAACTCTAGAAAATCCAGGAGGTTCTCTCCTCCAGGCGAGATGAGGCCCATTTCTGCTGAGGCATCTCGAGGCTAATCACAATCTAACATCTGGAACTTCCAAAGGGTCCTTCACACCCTTGCTGCAACTCAAGAAGTTCCCCGACATACCCGTCTCCACTCGATGAGGAAGCACGGAGTCCCGCCCACATCCAGAGGACCCGTTTCCGCCTCCTAGCTCGAGAGAGGATCCTTTCCCTGCGTGGTCGGGAAAGAATTCCCGGCGTTCCCGTCGCATCTCAAGAGGAGGCGCTCTCCACAGGAAAGGCGAGGAACTCCAGGGTCGTGCCACCATTCCCAGAGTCCCCAGATGTCTCAGTCCATTCCAGGGAAACCTGTTTTCCCTGCACTGCTCGACTTTCAAGCCGAGGATGGACTCACACCACGGTGGCACGTGGGACAGACTGTGGGAAAGCCTCGTGGGAAAGCCTCGATGGAAAGCCACAGATCCCTTGATCCACGCGAAGGGAAGCGCGACACTGCTGCTACAGCTCGGAGGAAAGCGCACGTGCATGCCCCCACTCGAGACGAGGACTGACTCCCCTGGGGAGACTCCAGAAGTACCCCAAGATCCATGTCAGCACTGGAGAGGAATCCTCAGGTTCCGGCACCGACTCCACACAAGTCTTAGGCCCCGGCATCGACGGGAGAGGAATCCCGAGAGGGCCTCGAGCAACTCGCATGGGGACTGGCCTTTCCTGACGCCACCACAGCGGTCCCTGAGGTCCCGTCGTAAGTCGAGAGCACCTGCCGCAACTCGAGAAAATCCAGGAGGTTCTCCCTCCAGGCGAGATGAGGCCATTTCCGCTGAGGCGTCTCGAGGCTAATCACACCTAAACTCTGGAACTTCCAAAGGGTCCTTCACACCCTTGCTGCAACTCAAGAAGCTCTCCGACATACCCAACTCCACTCGAGAGGAAGCACGAGAGTCCCGCCACATCCAGAGGAGCCCGTTTCCGCCTCCTAGCTCGAGAGGAGGGATCCTTTCCTGCGTGGTCGGGGAAAAGAATTCCCGGCGTTCCCGTCGCATGAGGCCGCTCTCCACAGGAATAGCGAGGAACTCCAGGGTCGTGCACATTCCCAGAGTCCGCGCAGATTCTTCTGCAGTCCATTCCAGGGAACCTGTTTTCCCTGCATTGCGCTTGACTTTTGCAAGGCGAGGATCGACTCACA
>NW_017202639.1:0-6302 GCF_001704415.2 Capra hircus
CGGTGCCTAAGCCTTGTGTGGAGTCGGGGCCAGACCTTCTGAGGATGCCTCTCCAGTGCTGACATGAATCTTTCCGTACTTCTGGAGTCTCACCAGGGAGTCAGTCCTCATCTCGTGTGGGGCATGCACCTGCCATTTCCTCACGACCTGCAGCAGCAGTGTCACGCTTGCCGACGTGTGGATCAAGGGATCTGTCGCTTTCCAGGCTTTCCCACGAGGCTTTCCCACGAGGCTTTCTGTCCCACGTGCCACGGTGGTGTGAGTCGATCCTCGGCGTGAACGTCGAGGCAGTGCAGGGAAAACAGTTTCTTCTGGAATGGACTTAGACATCTGGGGACTCTTGGAATGCTGGCAAGGCCCTGGAGTTCCTCTCGTCTTTCCTGTGGAGAGCGCCTCCTCTTGAGATGCGACGGGAAGGCCGGGAATTCTTTCCCGACGACAAAGGGAAAGGATCCCTCTTCTCGAGCTACGAGGCGGAAACGGGGCTCCGCTGGATATGGGCGGGAACCTCGTCCTTCCTCTCGAGTGGATATGGGTATGTCGGAGAACTTCTTGACTTGCAGCAAGGGTGTGAAGGACCCTTTGGAAGTTCCAGAGGTTAGGTGTGATTAGCCTCGAGACGCCTCAGCGGAAATGGGCCTCATCTCGCCTGGAGGGGAGAACCTCCTGGATTTTCTCGAGTTGCGGCAGGTGCTCTCGAGTTACGACGGAGACCTCAGGGACCCGCTCTGGTGACCTCAGGAAAGGCCAGTCCCCATGCGAGGTGCTAGGGGGCCTCTCAGGATTCCTCTCCGGTCGATGCCGGGGCCTAAGACCTTGTGTGGAGTCGGGACCGGAACCTGAGGATTCCTCTCCAGTGCTGACATGGATCTTGGCGTACTTCTGGAGTCTCCCAAGCTTGCGTCAGTCCTCGGCTCGAGTGGGGTCATGCACGTGCGCTTTCCTCCCGAGCGGTAGCAGCAGTGTCACGCTTCCCTTCTCGTGGATCAAGGAATCTGTGGCTTTCCCTGGAGTCTTTCCCATGAGGCTTTCCCACAAGGCTATTCCACTTGCCACCATGGTGTGAGTCGATCCTCGGCGTGAAAGTCGAACCAGTGCAGGGAAAACAGGAACCTCCTTCCCCACAGTAGGGGATACACTGTCCCCTTGGGCGGGTATCTCCAGGGCACTCGCGCTGGGGGGTTGCCCGCGGAGGTGCGGGCCTCAGGCTCCACGTGAGAAAAGCCCCAAATGGCATTAGCTGCCAGTCCAGACGCTGGCCCCTCAGGTCTCTGGCCGGAGCCTTGGGCTCCAGGCAACTCAAAGCCCTCGGGGTGGCACTCTGGGACTGCTGTAGGGAAAGGATGCCAAGAGCCCACGGAGGAGTTGGAGGGGGCATGGGGGAAACGGAGGCGAGGACAGCGAGGGATCTAGGTGGAGGCGCTGGAGAGAGCGTCTGGTGTCCCGGAATGCCTCGGAGGAGCCAGCGGGGGACAGTCGAGGACCAGGGACCTGTGGAATGTGAAAAGGCGGGAAATCCCAGAGCAAGGCAGGCTGGGAAAGGGGGCGTTGGTGGCCAATTCAAAGGGACCTAGGGGCGTTTCCTGGGCGGTGAGTTCCCTTGGCACTGCTGAGGGCCCCTGATTGATCCACTCGGGGTTGAACCCACCCCCGCTGCGAGGGAGGGCCACAAGCCAAAGCCCCCGAACTGCCCGCCCACCCAACGGGGATCTTGGCGGTCCAGGGCACAGCCGTGCCGGGAAAAGCCCACTCACTCCACGGGACTCCGTCCAGGGTCTCTGCTTGGAAAGAGGCCAGGGGCGGCCCCCCTCCATCTACCCACCCAAACCCTATTGACGTCAATGGTGGCGGAGACGCCTCCCGTTCTCCAGAGTCCTGAGCTGCTGGGTCCCCGCCCACTCGGCCAGCAGTCTGCAGCGTGCCCGTTTGCCTCTCCCACCATGGCTTCGTCCGGCTCCTCCAGCACCTCAAGCGGTACGTTTGCCCTCGGTCCCTGTGGTCGGATCACATCTCAGGGGATTTGCGGGTGGCCTGGGCAAGGGCTCTCGGCCAATGTGTTGACCCCCTCCCACCCGAGAACGGCTGGACCCATCAGCCAGGCCCGGGGTTCCGAGGCGTCAGGTGTGCCCAAATTCGGAGGGCGTGGCATCGTTCGTTCATCTTGCTCCTTTGGCACACACATGGCTTCTCCGTTCTCTTTTCTGGGAAGACAGTGTTGTTTCAGGGGGCATGCTGCGGGGGGCGGGGCCGGGGTTGGGGGTGGTGGGAGCGGTGCTTTGCTGGGATGAGGCCCTTTATCCTCACATCTTCATGTGGGAATGGGAGTCGGGGAGCTCTGTGGCCTTGCTGCCTTCAGTGGCTTCCTCTGCACAGGGGCCTAGTGGCTTCTGCCTTTTGTCAGGCGTTACGGGGTTTGGCTTCGCTTTTGGCCCTTGGCCTTTGCCTTGGCCTGGGCCTTGGCCTTGCCCTTGGCGTTGCCGTTGCCCTTGCCTTGGTCTTGGGCTTGGCCTGCCCTGCCCTTGAACTTGACCTTGACCTTGACCTTGAACTTGCCTTGACCTTGACCTTGACTTGACCTTGACCTTGACCTTGCTTGCTTGGAACTTGAACTTGAACTTGGAACCTTTTGACTTGACTTGACTTGACCTTGAACTTGACTTTGAACTTGAACTTGACCTTGACCTTGACTTGTTGAACTTGAACTTGACTTGAACTTGAACTTGAACTTGACCTTGACCTTGAACTTGACCTTGAACTTGAACTTGAACTTGACTTGACTTGAACTTCAACTTGAACTTGACCTTGAACTTGAACCTTGACCTTGAACTTGAACTTCACTTTGAACTTGAACTTGACCTTGACCTTGAACTTGACCTGAACTTGACCTTGACCTTGAACTTGAAACTTTGACTTCTTGAAGCTTGAACTTGAACTTGACTTGACTTGAACTTGAACTTGACCTTGACCTTGACCAACAACGGGAGACCTCGAGATTTGCTCAGAGCACCGGAGGTCCAGAAGCAGGCCCTGTATCCCCTTCCCTTTGTGATCATTGCAAAGACATTCCTAGCTGATAGCGGAGTGCCCTGAAGAAGCAAGCAGTGGAGTGTGTTTGACACGACTGTGTGCCTTCCTGGCCTCAGCTCCACAAGGGCCTTTCCTCTCGAAGTAGGCCCCATGTCCCCTTGGGGAGGGTGTCATGCCTCTTTTCTCCTCACTGCCAAAGGGTGGAGCCAAGCTCGCTCTGTCAGAGGTACAAAAACAGCAATTGAATGGATTTTCAAGCTCTTGCTAGGCTGCACCCTTTCAGGGCCCACTTTACTGAAACAGGTGCTCTGTGGCCCCTGGTTGGGTATGCAGGTTCACAAACAGGGTGAGATCCTGTCCAAGCCAAGAATTTTCCTGAAAGACCTAGGCTCACTAGAGCTCTCCTCCAGAGCAAAGGGATAGAGGAGATGTATGGAGGAGTCTTTGCCTTTCCCTGTGAGTGTGGGGCTACTCCCTACGCCCCAAGCTCAGGGATAACTGCCTCTAAGAAAGGAATGGCAAGAAGCGCTATTCTTGGAGGTTGGGACAGGGAGTTTGCAGCATGTGGGGAAAGAAAGACTTCTTCGGGGAAGAAGAGGCAACCACCGGGGGTGTGTTTGCAAGCCTCTATTTGGAAGGAACAGGTTTGCTTATACAACTCAAGACCTCCAGATCTGCTCAGAGGACTGAAGTTCCAGAGACAGGGCCATGTATCTCCCCTTCCTTTGAGATCCTTGCAAAGACATTCCTAGCAGATCGTGGGAGTGCCATGAAGAAGCAAGCAGCGGGAGTGTGCTTGACATCACTGGCTGCCTACCTGGGCTCAGCTCCTCAAGGGCCTTTCTCTCCTGGTAGGCCCTATGTCCCCTTTGGGAGAGGGTGGTGCCCTTTTCCCTCACACTGCCAAAGGGTTGGAGCAAACTCTCCGAGGTAAAAAAAAAAGACAAATTGGATGGATTTTTAAGCTCTTGCTATGCTGCACCCCTCCAGGACCCACTCGAGCAAAACAGGTCCCTGTGGCCCCTAGGTCGGGTATGCAGGTTCACACACCGGGTGGATCCCGTCAAAGCCAAGAATTTTCCTGACAGACCTAGGCTCACTAGAGCTCTCCTCCAGAGGAAAGGGGACAGAAAAGACGTGTGTGTGGAGGTGGCTCTGCCTTTCCAGGTCCCAATCTCAGGGATAACTGCCCCTAAGAAAGGAACTGCTGCTGCTGCTGCTGCTGCTAAGTTGCTTCAGTCGTGTTCGACTCTGTGCGACGCCATAGACGGTAGCCCACTAGGCTCCCCGTCCCTGGGATTCTCCAGGCAAGAACAGTAAGTGGGTTGCCATTGCCTTCTCCAATGCATGAAAGTGAAAATGAAAGTGCAGTCAGTCGCTCAGTCGTGTCCGACCCTCAGCGACCCCACGGACTGCAGCCTACCAGGCTTCTCCGTCCATAGGATTTTCTGAAAGGAACTGCAAGAAGCGCTTTTTCCAGGAGGCTGGGAAAGGGTGTTCGCAGGATGTGGGGAAAGAGAGCCTCCTTCGGGGAAGAATAGGCGGCCCACTTGTTTTGTGTTGCAAACCTCTATTTGGAAGGAACAGGTAGCTTATACAAAGGGAGACCTCCAGATCTGCTCAGAGGACAAAGTTGCAGGAGCAGGTCGGTGTATTTTTCCTTCACTTTGCGATCCTTGCAAAGACATTCCTTGCTGATAGATGATTCAGCAAGGGCCTTTTGAGACTGTTGTTTTCTTTCCTAGGTTCAAAGATTCCTTCAGTTCCTAATATAGATATCCTAGAAATTATCTGACATCCGTGAAAATCTGATATGTCCTGGTCAAATGCTGTCAGTTATAATTCCAGTTATCATATTAAAGCATTTCAAGTCGCAGCAGTGACCAGATTACATTGTCAATTTCTATTTAATCAGGTTTTAACCATGTCCTCTATGGTTTCACACTGATGCCTTTGCAGAAATACTGCTACTTCAAGATATATGGAATATACTTTTTTTAAGCTTACCGATAATTTGTTTGTTTGTTTGTTTGTCTTCTGGTAAGCTGGTACCAGATGGAATTTAGTCTCCTCTCTAGGTTAAGAGAACAAAGTTTTCTTAGAATGCAATTTTTGATAACAGACTATGGATTTCTTTACCTTTCATTGATTTATAATTGTTTTCATCATCTGTTTTTTTACTTCGGTAAAGTAAATAAGCCTTATTTAAGATTTTGGTACATGTAGGATGGACTAAGCTTTCCCCACTCTTGCAAGTTCCCTTAACCCTTCAGATTCTTCTCGTGGACCAAGATCTCACTTTCCTCCAGAGGGACAATCCAAGCTTTTTATTAGTTGATCTGCCCTGACATCAGAGTCCATTTGAGCACGAGTTGGCCTATAATTTAGGCATGAAACTATGACTACATAAAGAAAAGGTGACTTTATGATTCAGGGATGGCCATGATATGCCTTGCACTTCAGAGAAAATGGGTTAAAATGATTTTTTTTCTTCAAAACTGCACAGCCAGTTCTTTCAGCATATGCAATTGAAAACATCTAGTCATTAGGTCAGTTTTCATTCCAATCCCAAGAAAGGCAATGACAAAGAAATATTCAAGCTGCTGCACAATTGCACTCATCTCACACACTAGTAAAGTAATGCTCAAAATTCTCCAAGTTCACATGAACTGTGAACTTCCAAATGTTCAAGAGGATTTAAAACATGCAGAGAAACCAGAGATCAAACTGCCAACATCCACTGGATCATTGAAAAAGCAAGAGAGTTCCAGAAAAAAAAAGACATCTATTTCTGCTTTATTGACTATGCCAAAGCCTTTGACTGTGTGGATCACAATAAAACTGGGAAAAATTCTGAAAGAGATGGGAATACCAGACCACCTGACCTGTCTCTTGAGAAACCTGTATGCAGGTCAGGAAGAAACAGTTCGAACTGGACATGGAACAACAGACTGGTTCTAAATAGGAAAAGGAATATGTCAAGGCAGTGTATTGTCACCCTGCTTATTTAACTTATATGCAGAGTACATCATGAGAAACACTGGGCTGGAGGGAAGCACACGCTGGAATCCAGATTGCTGGAGAAATATCAAGAATCTCAGATATGCAGATGACACCCACCCTTATGGCAGAAAGTGAAGAAGAACTAAAGAGGTCTCCTGATGAAAGTGAAAGAGGAGAGTGAAAAAGTTAGCTTAAAGCTCAGCATTCAGAAACTAAAATCATTGCATCCAGTCTCATCACTTCATGGCAAATAGATGGGGAAAACATGGAAA
>NW_017202640.1:0-6302 GCF_001704415.2 Capra hircus
GAGGATCGACTCACACACGGTGGCACGTGGGACAGCCTGTGGGAAACCTCGTCGTGGGAAAAAAGCCTCGTGGAAAAGCCTCGAAGGAAAGCCACTGATCCCTTGATCCACTTGACGAGAAGCGTGACACTGCTCCTACAGCTCGGTAGGAAAGCACACGTGCATGCCCCACTCGAGACGAGGACTGACTCCCTTGGGGAGACTCCAGAAGAACCCGAAGATCCATGTCAGCACTGGACAGAAATCCTCAGGTTCCGGCACAGACTCCACACAAGGGCTTAGGCCCCGGCATCGACGTGAGAGAAATCCCGAGAGGCCCCGAAGCAACTCGCATGGGGACTGGACTTTCCAGAGGCCACCAGAGCGGATACCTGAGGTACCCATCCAAAGTCGAAAGAACCTGCCGCAACTCGAGAAAATCTAGGATGTTTCTCCCTCCAGGCTAGATGAGTCCCATTTCGGCTGAGGCGTCTCGAGGCTAATCACACCTAACCCCTGGAACTTCCAAAGGGTCCTTCACACCCTTGCTGCAATTCAAGAAGTTCCCCGACATACCCGTCTCCACTCGACAGGAAGCACGAGAGTCCCGCCCACATCCAGAGGAACCCCGTTTCCGCCTCCTAGCTCGAGAGGAGGGATCCTTTCCCTGCGTGATCGGGAAAAAATCCCCGGCGTTTCCGTCGCATCTCAAGAGGAGGCGCTCCCACAGGAAAGGCGAGAGGAACTCCAGGGTCGTGCCACATTCCCTGAGTCCCCCAGATGTCTCAGTCCATTCCAGGGAAACCTGTTTTCCCTGAACTGCCTCGACTTTCAAGCCGGAAATCGACTCACACCACGCTGGCACGTGGGACAGCCCTGTGGGAAAGCCTCGTGGGAAAGCCTAGATGGAAAGCCTAGAGGGAAGGCCACAGATCCCTTGATCCACGCGAAGGGAAGCGCGACACTGCTGCTACAGCTCGGGAGGAAAGCACACGTGCATGCCCCCACTCGAGAAGAGGACTGACTCCCCTGGGGAGACTCCAGAATACCCCAAGATCCATGTCAGCACTGGAGAGGAATCCTCAGGTACCTTAACCGACTCCACACAAGATCTTAGGCCCGGCATCGACGGAGAGGAATCCCCGAAAGGCCCCCGAGCAACTCGCATGGGGACTGGCCTTTCCTGAGCCCCCACCAGAGCGGGTCCCTGAGGTCCCCGTCATAAGTCGAGAGACCTGCCGCAATTCGAGAAAATCCAGAAGGTTCTCACCTCCAGGCGAGATGAGCCCATTTCCGCTGAGGCATCTTAAGACTAATCACACCTAACCTCTGGAACTTCCAAAGGGTCCTTCACACCCTTGCTGCAACTCAAGAAGTTCCCCGACATACTCGTCTCCACTCGAGAGGAAGCACTAGAGTCCCGCCACATCCAGAGGAGCCCCGTTTCCGCCTCATAGCTCGAGAGGAGGATCCTTTCCCTGCGTGTTCTGGAAAGAATTCCCGGCATTCCCTTCGCATCTCAAGAAGAGGCGCTCTCCACTGGAAAGGCAAGAGGAACTCCAGTGTCGTGCCACCATTACCAGGGTCCCCCAGATGTCTCAGTCCATTCCAGGGAAACCTGTTTTCCCTGCACTGCCTCGACTTTCAAGCCGAGGATTGACTCACACCACGGTGGCACGTGGGTCAGCCCTGTGAGAAAGCCTCCTGGGAAAGCTACGAGGGGAAGCCACAGATCCCTTGATCCACTCCAAGGGAAGCGTGACACTGCTGCTACAGCTCGGGAGGAAAGCGCACGTGCATGCCCCCACTCGAGACGAGGACTGATTCCCCTGGGGAGACTCCAGAAGTACCCCAAGATCCATGTCAGCACTGGAGAGGAATCCTCAGGTTCCGGTACCGACTCCACACAAGATCTTAGGCCCCGGCATCGACGGGAGAGGAATTCCGAGAGGCCCCCGAGCAACTCGCATGGGGACTGGCCTTTCCTGAGTCCACCAGAGCGGGTCCCTGAGGTCCCCGCCGTAAGTCGAGAGCACCTGCCGAAACTCGAGAAAATCCAGGAGGTTCTCCCCTCCAGGCGAGATGAGGCCCATTTCCGCTCAGGCGTCTCGATGCTAATACACCTAACCTCTGGAACTTCCGAAGGGTTCTTCACACCGTTGCTGTAACTCAAGAAGTTCCCCGACATACCCGTCTCCACCCGAGTGGAAGCACGAGAGTTCGCCCACATCCAGAAGAGCCCCGTTTCCGCCTCCTAGCTCGAGAGCAGGGATCTTTTCCCTGCCTGGTCGGGAAAGAATTCCCGGCGTTCCTGTCGCATTCAAGAGGAGGCGCTCTCCACAGGAAAGGCGAGAGGAACTCCAGGGTCGTGCCACCATTCCCAGAGTCCCCCAGATGTCTCAGTCCATTCCAGGGAAACCTGTTTTCCCTTCACTGCCTCGACTTTCAAGCCGAGGATCGACTCACAACACGGTGGCACGTAAGACAACCCTGTGGAAAGCCTCCTGGGAAAGCCTCGTGGGAAAGCCTCGAGGGAAAGACACAGATCCCTTGATCCACGTGAAGGAAAGCGTGATACTGCTGCTACAGTTCGGGAGGAAAGCACACGTGCATGCCCCCACTCGAGACGAGGACTGACTCCCCTGGGGAGACTCCAGAACTTCCCCAAGATCCATGTCAGCACTGGAGAGGAATCCTCAGGTTCCGGCACCGACTCCACACAAGGTCTTAGGTCCCAGCATAGACAGGAGAGGAATCCCGAGAGGCCCACGAGCAACTCGCATGGGGACTGGCCTTTCCTGAGGCCACCAGAGTGGGTCCCTGAGGTTCCTGTCGTAAGTGGAGAGCACCTTCCGCAACTCGAGAAAATTCAGGAGGCTCTCGCCTCCAGGCGAGATGAGGCCGATTTCCGCTGAGGCGTCTCGACGCTAATCACACCTAAATTCTGCAACTTCCAAAGGGTCCTTCACACCCTTGCTGCAACTCAAGAAGTTCCCCGACACACCTGTCTCCACTCGAGAGGAAACACGAGAGTCCCGCTCACATCCAGAGGAGCCCCTTTCCTCCTCCTAGCTCTAGAAGAGGGATTCTTTACCTGCGTGATCTGGAAAGATTTCCCGGCGTTTCCGTCGCATCTCAAGAGGAGGCGCTCTCCACAGGAAAGGCGAGAGGAACTCCAGGGTCGTGCCACCATTCCCAGAGTCCCCCTGTTGTCTCAGTCCATTCCAGTGAAACCTGTTTTCCCTGCACTGCCTCGACTTTGAAGCCGAGGATCGACTCACCACGGTGGCACGAGGGAAAACCCTGTGGGAAAGCCTCGTGGGAAAGCCTCGTGTGAAAGCCTCAAGGGAAAGCCACAGATCCCTTGATCCACGCGAAGGGAAGACTGACACTGCTGCTATAGCTCGGAAGGAAAGCGCACGTGCATGCCCCCACTAGAGACGATTACTGACTCCCCTGGGGAGACTCCAGAAGACCTCAAGATCCATGTCAGCACTGGAGAGGAATACTCAGGTTCTGGCACCGACTCCACACAAGGTCTTAGGCCCCGGCATCAACGGGAGAGGAATCCCGAGAGGCCCCGAGCAACTGGCATGGGGACTGGCCTTTCCTGAGGCCACCAGAGCGGGTCCCTGAGGTCCCCGTCGTAAGTCGAGAGCACCTGCCACAACTCGAGAAAATCCAGGAGGTTCTCCCCTCCAGGCAAGATGAGGCCCATTTTCGCTGAGGCGTCTCCAGGCTAATCACACCTAACCTCTGGAACTTCCACAGGGTCCTTCACACACTTGCTGCAACTCAAGAAGATCCCCGACATTCTCGTCTCCACTCGAGAGGAAGCACGAGAGTCCCGCACACATCCAGAGGAGCCCCTTTTTCCCCTCCTAGCTCAAGAGGAGGGATCCTTTCCCTGCGTGGTTGGGAAAGAATTCCCGGCGTTCCCGTCGTATCTCAAGAGCAGGCGCTCTCCACAGGAAAGGCGAGAGGAACTTCAGGGTCCTGCCACCATTCCAGAGTCCCCCAGATGTATCAGTCCATTCCAGAGAAACGTGTTTTCCCTGCACAGCCTCGACTTTCAAGCCGAGGATCGACTCACACCACGGTGGCACGTGGGACAGCCCTGTGGGAAAGCCTCGTGGGAAAGCCTCATGGGAAAGCCTCGAGGGAAAGCCACAGATCCCTAGATCCACGCGAAGGGAAGCGTGATACTGCTGCTACAGCTCGGGAGGAAAGCGAACGTGCATTCCCCCACTAGAGACGATTACTGACTCCCCTGGGGAGACTCCAGAAGTACCCCAAGATCCATGTCAGCACTGGAGAGGAAACCTCAGGTTCCGGCACTGACTCCACACAAGGTCTTAGGACCCAGCATCAAAGGGAGAGGAATCCCGAGAGGCCCGCGAGCAACTCGCATGGGGACTGGCGATTCCTGAGGCCACCAGAGCGGGTCCTGAGGTCCCCATCGTAAGTCGAGAGCACCTGCCGCAACTCGAGAAAATCCAGGAGGTTCTCCCTTCCATGCGAGATGAGGCCCATTTCCGCTGAGGCGTCTCGAGGCTAATCACATCTAACATCTGGAACTTCCAAAGGGTCCTTCACACCCTTGCTGCAAGTCAAGAAGTTCTCCGACATACCCATCTCCACTCGAGAGGAAGGACGAGGGTCCCGCCCACATCCAGTGGAGCCCCGTTTCCGCCTCGTAGCTCGAGAAGAGGGATCCTTTCCCTTCGTCTTCGGGAAAGAATTCCAGGCCTTCGCGTCGCATATCAAGAGGAGGCGCTTTCAACAGGAAAGACGAGAGGAACTCCAGGGCCTTGCCAGCATTCTAAGAGTCCCCCAGATGTCTAAGTCCATTCAGGAAGAACCTGTTTTCCCTGCACTGCCTCGACGTCCACGCCGAGGATCGACTCACACCACCGTGGCACGTGGGACAGCCCTGTTGGAAAGCCTCGTGGGAAAGCCTCAATGGAAAGCGACAGATCCCTTGATCCACACGTCAGCAAGCGTGACACTGCTGCTACAGCTCGTGAGGAAATGGCAGGGGCATGCCCCCACATCGAGATGAGGAATGACTCCCCTGGCGAGACTCCAGAAGTACGGAAAGATTCATGTCAGCAATGGAGAGGCATCCTCAGGGTTGGCCCCGACTCCAAAAGGTCTTAGCCCCGGCATCGACGGGAGAGGAATCCTAGAGAGGCTCCAGAGCAACTCGCTTGGGGACTGGCCTTTCCTGAGGCCACCAGAGCGGGTCCCTGATGGTCCCCGTCCTTAAGTTGGAAGCACCTGCCAACAACTCGAGAAAATCCAGGAGGTTCTCCCCTCCAGGCGAGATGAGGCCCATTTCCGCTGAGGCGTCTCGAGGCATAATCACACCTAAATCTGGAACTTCCAAAGGGTCCTTCACACCCTTGCTGCAACTCAAGAATTCCCGACATATCCGTCTCCACTCGAGACGAAGCACGAGAGTCCCCGCCACATCCAGAGGAGCCCCTGTTTCCGCCTCCTAGCTCAGAGAGGAGGATCCTTTCCCTGCGTGGTCGGGAAAGAATTCCCGGCGTTTCCCGTCGCAATTCAAGAGGAGGCGCTCTCCACAGAAAAAGCGAGAGGAACTCCAGGGTCGTGCCACCATTCCCAGAATCCCCCAGATGTCTCATTCCATTCCAGGGAAACCTGTTTTCCCTGCACTGCCTCGACTTTCAAGCCGAGGATCGACTCACACCACGGTGGCACGTGGGACAGCCCTGTGGGAAAGCCTCGTGGAAAGCCTCGTGGGAAAGCCTTGATCCACAGATCCTTTGATCCACTCGACAGGAAGAATCAAACTGCTGCTACAGCTCGGGAGGAAAGCGCACGTGCATGCCCCACTCGAGACGAGTACTGACTCCCCTGGGGAGACACCAGAAGTACCCCAAGATCCATGTCAGCACTTGAGAGGAATCCTCAGGTTCCGGCAGCGACTCCTCACAAGGTCTTAGGCCCCGACATTGACAGGAGAGGAATCCCGAGAGGCCCCCGAGCAACTCGCATGGGCAGAGACCTTTCCTGAGGCCACCAGAGCGGGTCCCTGAGGTCCCCGTCGTAAGTCGAGAGCACCTGCTCGAGAAAATCCAGGAGGTTCTCCCCTCCAGGCGAGATGAGGCCCATTTCCCGCTGAGGCGTCTCGAGGCTAATCACACCTAAGCTCTGGAACTTTCAAAGGGTCCTTCACACCTTGCTGCCAACTCAAGAAGTTCCCCACATACCGTCTCCACTCCAAGCACGAGAGTCCCGCCCACATCCAGAGGAGCACCGTTTCCGGCCTCCTGAGCTTTGAGAAGGAGGATCCT
>NW_017202641.1:0-18989 GCF_001704415.2 Capra hircus
GTTTTTGTTTTATTTGGTGTCCTTTTATATGTGTGTGCTGGCTGTTGCAAAGCTTATTCCTCAGAAGGGAGGAAGAAGAGAAGGTATAAAGTGCATTTTCTCTAATGATATTCCTCATCCATTTTTCCCCTTTGATGGACACCCAAGTCCATTCAAACCACCAGCATGTTTGAATTTTTCTTATAAGCTAAAACTTATGTGTCTTTTGGTGGTCACTGGCTTATTTGTAATGCTAGCAGAATTTAACTAAAAGACGGCATATTGAGTATGGGGTTTCTGTTATATGCTAAAGTGACATGCTTTGTCATTCAGCAATATTCATGAAACAAAAACTAATTTTAAGAGCCTATTTACTATGCGTCAAATCCAGTGCTAAGCATTGAGATTTGAGATACCAGCGGGGAAAGATTATATTTCTACCATCCTGGAACTTCAAGTCCTGTGAAAAATCACAAACAAGTACTAGACAATTTAAACAATTTCGTCTGCTTTGTTTTAATGATGTACCTCCATACTTTCAATACCGACTGATGTATAATTGGTGCTCAGGAGATGTTTATTAAATGAAGACTATCTATGAGGTAAATGCTATAATGAGGAAGGAAAGAGTGCCATGGGATCAGAGAAGTCTTCCCCCACCCCAGCTTTATTGATGTTGGCAAATACAATTGTAATATATTTAAAGTGTACATTGTGATGGTTTGATACACACATTGACACACACACGTATTATTTTGTCCTTTTGATGATAACCATCCTAATAGGTGTGATGTAGTATCCTATTGTGTTTGAGCGAGCATCTTTTCATATACCTGTTGGTCATTTGTATATCTTATTTGGGAAAAATGTCTATTCAGGTTCTTTTCCCATTTTAAAATTGGGTTTTTATTTTTTGCTGTTGAGTTGTTAAGAGAGTTCCTTTTATATTTGGATATTAGCCCTTTATCAGATATATGATTAGCGACTATTTTCTCCCGTTCATTAGGTAGCCTTTTTTGTTTTAATTGCTTCCTTTGCTTTGCATAAACTTTTCAGTTTGATGTAATCCCACTAGTTGAATTTTGCCTTTTTTCCTTTGCAATGGTGAAACTGAAAAATGTGCCCAAAGACCATGTATGATGTTTCTATTGATGGAAAGAAAAAAAGTGAAACTGTAGCTTGTAACTGTGATACTAGCTAGGCTGCACATGGTCTCATCTCTGCATAGATTACATGTAAATTGTAGTCCAACAGCCAAAATTATTTTAAAAGGAGTTTTTATGCTTTACTTGAATCTCTTAAAGAACATTGAAAAGAATCCAGATTATGTCTTCAAACAGAGTTGAAAAGCTTCTTTCCTTTCCTCATATTTTTATGTATTTCACAGCTGTGGACCATGAGGTGACATCCACTGTAAAGATCACACCTCTCTGACTGCTTTTTTGATGTCTGAGACAGGGACAGTATCAGATTGGTCAATTTGCTGATTATAGCTCATCAGGTGTTCAAGGAGACATTTTCTATCCTCACTGTCTGTCATATTCATCTAGAAATCCCATTGTTATTTATGTCACACACATGCACATATACCCACACTCATACAGACACACATGAATCAATTAATGATCTTAGTGTGATGTGATTTATCTATCTGTATATATTTGATATTGTGAAATATATCACACATAGGTCTTGAAATGATTCAGTAACATTTCTGCCTGGACACACTGAGATTTTAAACAACTTCTGGTTCCATTTAATAGCAACAAAATCCATAAATCTTCATAAGCAGTGAAGTGTAATGAAGGTTGAACATTTAAAAAATCTTTTATATCATTGCATCAATGAAGGGAAATGCGTAAGACTAGAAGCAGTTCATGCCATATGGTCGTAATAAGATAGACACTCCAGAAAAAAAAAAAAAAAACTAATGACAACAACAACAAAAGGATCATTCAGGGGCCTGTTAAAAAGGTAGAAGTCAGAAGGGTCAGGGGAAATACCCATAACCCCTCACCTCCAACTCCTGCTTCTCACTAATACTGATCCCATAGGTTCTTGCCCACATCCTCAAGAAGCAATGTCAACTGAACTATTTCTGTTTCTCTTCTCCTGTTTCAGGGGTAAAAGTATACAGCCCTTAGCCCTCCTAAGATAACGTGCATGCTGCACATTGACAGGAGATGAAACTACATATAGTCTCACATAAAGATACAAACAAATGCCATATGCTCAAGAGGGACTCTGACTTTCTTCTTGGTCAAAGTATATTTAAGACATATGACAAAATTTGAAGACATTCTGCTATGTGATTTTGCCAGACACAAAAAGTCAACTAATGCACTTATATGAAGCGCCTGTAATAGTCAAATTCAATACAGATAGAAAGTAGAATAGTGTTTGCCAGGGGCTTGAGAGGGGGTAACTGGAGAGTTTTTATTTAATATGTATAGACTTTCAATTGATGAAGCGTTCTGGAATTGGTTTGTGTTAATTATTACACAGTAATGTGATTAATGTTACTGAACTCTACACTTAAAGATCGTTCACATGGTAAATTTTATGGTATGTGTATTTTGTGTATGCATGAATGCTAAGTTGCTTCAGTTGTGTATGACTGTTGTGACCCTGTGGACCATAGCCTGCCAGGCTTCTCTGTCCATGGGATTCTCTAGGCAAGAATACTGGAGTGGGTTGCCATGCCCTCCTCCAGGGGACCTTCATGATCCAGAGATCAAACCCACATCTGTTATGTCTCCTGCATTGGTAGGTGAGTTCTTTACCACTAGTGCCACAACCCATACCCACAAAGATAGTGCAGGGCAAAATGAACCACATTTGAAATATACTAAATACTCTGGAGCTGGAGCAAGTCACTTCCTCTCAATCACCAGAGTACAGGCCATGAGAATTCAAAGGAGACTTATTAATATGACTTGCCTTCATCATCTGTTGCATCCAGGTACTCATTACAGATGGCCCACACACCCTAAAAGAGAGGGAACAATGCAGGGGCTTCTGAGCTGAGTGCTTATCTCACTATTAAACATCAACCTCAAAGACAAAAATAATACTCCAACATAAATATATCATTTGCCTTTGTTTATTTCACATCTGCATAAATTAAGAGGCTAAATGATATGAGAAATATTTCATTGATGGAGTATTAATCACTAGATAATACACACTGTGAAAACAGCTCATCAGAATCCATTAATGTTTTATTAATCCCATTTTTGATGCGATATTTTTGATTTGAAAAACAATCCTCTCTTTCAGCACCTGGTAACACTCGGATGCAGTATACAAAACCCGTGGGGAGCATTAGACACCTTACATAGAGTTTTCCCTGTTTGGTGTTACAGGTACTCCATGTGTTGATGCCATGATTGTGAATTTCCTTCTACATTTTTTACTCCAAACATGATTTTTCAAAAGATTCAGTGGGTCACAGTTTCTAGCATCAAAGAGTTACAAATCAGAAGTCTAGGCAAGAAAAGTCAATATTACTTTCTCTTAAAAAACTTGTTTGGCCCCCAAAGTGGAAGGCTGCTAGAGCAACACTTGGCTGGCTTTCCTAGTTCCTCCACTGTTTGTCTTGTAGGTAATCTTCCTGGAGACAGGAATGTTTTCCCAGCCTCTGTTTGCTTGTTTAAATGCTGAACCAATCCTTTAAGACTTATTGGAAGCCCTGTCAGCACCATGACCCCTTCCGGATTAGCCTAACCTCCTGCAATGTTCTTGCACAGCATTTATTTTCAGAATCACTCCCTCAGAATTATCATTCATTGAACTTGCACATGTGCTTCTGTAAGGATGTACGTGTGTTAGCTTGCAAGGTGGGCCCCAGCGATCCCCACCTCCTGGTTTTCACACACTTGTGTGGTCCCCTTCCACATTTCATCAGAGCTGGTCTGTATGACTACAGTCCGTGGCAGGAGTGATGGTATGTCACTTCTGATATTTGAATGTAGCTTCCACCTTGGATGCCTTCTCTTTCAGATTCTGCTCCTCAAGGAAAGCCAACTACCACGTCCTGAGACCACTCAGACCATCTGTGGATAGAGCCCTGTGGTAACTGAAGTCTCTGGCAAACAAGCAGGCAAAAACCGGAGGCCTGACAACTATGTGGTTGAGATTGGAAGCGGTCAATCCCTTCGTGCATTAGTCTGCAGCCCTAGTGGGTGTCTTCTCTGCAACCTTCTCAGATACTTTGAGTCAGACTGACCTGGCCAAACTGCTCTCAGCTCCTTGTCCTACAGCAACTGTGAGATAATGAATGTTGATCTACTTATTTGGGGGTAATTTGTTATGTAGCCTTAGATGACTAAATATTTTATCTCCCCAGCTAGACTATAAGCTCCTTGAAGAAGGATTCCCAGCTTTCTGATTCCTCATGGTGCTCACATTTATCTATTCAACTCAAGAGAGAAAGATAGAAAAGTATTTTTTTATCTACCTGCTTAAACTTTTTCACAGGTACCAGCTATTCTGAACAGTGCCTGTGAGGTCAGTAGGAGAAAACGGGCACTACTAATGCTGTTCTAATATGAATGGGACAAGTTAAAGATAATTATTTGACCATGGGCCTAAAACTTAACAGAAGCTGATGTCTAAACCCTGATTTAGAAAAGAATGTATCAAGTCAACATGTCTCAAATCTTTTGCTTCCCTGAGCTCTCTGGAGGTCCCACGTTGTCCTTTTCTGCTGCTGGTTCTTTCGCAGGCACTGCTGTCATTAACCTGCACTGAGTACTCTGGGTTCTGCAGCCCTGATACTCTCAGCAGAGTCACATCACAGATTGAACAATGCTTGGCTCTGACCCATGACTTCCATTGCTTCATTCTTTGGTATTGGCCCTATGATTTCAGATAAAGATAATCTCTCAAGCGTGTTGCAAAAGGAGGAAGAAAAGAAAACACACCATCTTATAGAAATGTTGCAAACTAAAAAATTGAAGTGTCTTCCCTCCCAACTCTCTCTTTGTCTCCTATCCCTGTTCATCAAGGTGCTTTGGCAAGAGAGATATTTTAGGATAAACAGTAATTGGTATGAGGAACATGTGTTGATATTCTGCATCTATGAGATATAACTATTAACAGATGGATGTTATTTATAAATTCTTGCATGTTTATCCTGGTTCTTTTGAACTCTTTTCTGAGTCTATCAGCTGCTGGCTGTTAGGATAATTAATTACACAACCCAATTCAGTTAAAAATTTTGAAATGTTCATTGTCTATATGATCTGCATATTGAATCCTCTTGATCATGCTGTCCAGTGTTTTAGATGCCACTCATTGCCTAAGACTTTATTTTTTGGGCTCCAAAATCACTGCAGATGGTGACTGCAGCCATGAAATTAAAAGACACTTACTGCTTGAAAGAAAAGTTATGACCAACCTAGATAGCATATTGAAAAGCAGAGACATTACTTTGCCGACTAAGGTCCTCCTAGTCAAGGCTATGGTTTTTCCAGTAGTCATGTATGGATGTGAGAGTTGGACTGTGAAGAAAGCTGAGTGCCGAAGAATTAATGCTTTTGAACTGTGGTGTTGGAGAAGACCCTTGAGAGTCCCTTGGACTGCAAGGAGATCCAACCAGTCCATTCTGAAGGAGATCAACCCTGGGATTTCTTTGGAAGGAATGATGCTAAAGCTGAAACTCCAGTGTTTTGGCCACCTCATGCGAAGAGCTGACTCATTGGGAAAGACCCTGATGCTGGGAGGGATTGGGGGCAGGAGGAGAAGGGGACGACTGAGGATGAGATGGCTGGATGGCATCACGGACTCGATGGATGTGAATCTGAGTGAACTCTGGGAGTTGGTGATGGACAGGGAGGCCTGGTGTGCTGTGATTCATGGGGTTGCAAAGAGTCGGACATGACTGAGTAACTGAACTGAACTGAACTGATTGCCTAAGACACACACACACACACACACAGACACACAAATACACAGAAAGTGCCAATTAGTTTTTTAAAACTTCATTTAGGTTGTCCTTTCACTATAGTCCTTCTCTTTTCTAAAACCTATTTTTTAATGTTTCTCTACCCCCGGCCATACCTATTTCAACCGAAAATAGAACCAATAAAAAAATGTGGCCTAGAACGTCATACATGTTTTTATTTTGTTTTATTTTTGTATTTGGCTCTGCTGGGTCTAGTTGCAGCAAGTGGGGCTCAGGCATTGTCTAATTGCAGCAAGTGGGGCTACTCTTCCTTGCGGTGGTTTCTTTTGTTGCAGAGCACAGGGCTTCAGTAGTTGCAGAGTGTGGACTCAGTAGTTGTGGCATAGGGGTTTAGTTGTCCTGCAGCATGTGGGATCTTCCCAGACCAGGGATCAAACCTGTTTCACCTGCATTGTTAGGTGTATTCTGTACCATTGGACCACCAAGGAAGTCCCATAGAATGTCATACATATTTTTCAGTGTTTTAGTAAAGTAATTCAAAAGCATTATTAAATAATTTTTGATAATATGGCTTATAATAAGGAAACTCTTGGAGCAATTAGGTTTAATTGACTCCAAGATAGCTTTCTCCTCCTAAATAGGAGAATGATTTATAACCAGTAGGCAAGTTGATCATTTGTCCAGAACTTCAAGGGAGCAAGGGAAGGAATGAAATATTGAAGGGAAGTAAGAGAGAGAGAGATTTTTATGACTACACGTGAATAGCACTACAGTCCATACAGTGGAGCTTGAACTCCCTTTATAAACACTAAAATGCAGTGTCTATCTAGCTAGGACAAAGTAAGTTAGGTTGGAAGAAGAGTACTTAAATGCCACACAAGGTTGGGAAGGGTTAAACCGGTTCTGACTGGCACTTATTTGCCAGTTGAAAACAGATTCCAAATTCCCTCCTTTTTGAAATTTTCAAAGAATATCAAAGGAATTGCTTCTAAGTTCATCTTTCTCTCCAAATGTCTGTAAAAAAATGTTAAACTATTGCTAATGGAAATGGATTTTTAGTCAGCAGGAATTCGGAGTGCTAAGTCATCATCAAAGTTGCCAGTAGGGTAAATAAATAACCATATAGATGAAAACAGGGTGTGGTGTGTTAAATATATCTTTTAAAGAATCAAATTTTAATCATACTCTTAAAAATATTCTGCATCCATAAAATTCATTACTTAAGAACCAGTTTTTAATTCTTTCTTAACAGTGATGTGCTTTTTCCCCTCTTAAATAGAAAGTTAAGCCACTTTACAGATACTCAGAATTAGAGCACACAGGAAATAAATGGGTGTTTAAAAGTGGCCAATGGGCTCACGTATACTCCTGGGCCAGGGACGGTAAGAGTGCTTGAAATTATTCCTATTGGCCAAAGTCCATATATTCCTGTTTAGTAATCTAGAGCTGAAGCACTACATAGATTTAAATATTCTCTCTATTCATAGTCAACCTTTATGATTCTGAGATTCAAGGATTCTCTCTCTCTTTTTTTTTTTTTTTACTTTATTTTACTTTACAATACTGTATTGGTTTTGGCATACCGAGGATTCTCTTATTCTGTAGTTATTTTTTATTTTTTAATACTTCCATAAAAATGGCTCCTAATTTTTCTATCAAGTTTGTTCCTGAGAACATACAGATATTTAGTGCATTTTTTTTCTAAATACTTACAGCTACACTGTTTATATACATTCATGTTATGATGAGGATCTTATTGTAACTGATTAACCTTAGTACATACTCTGCAGCCAGGAGAGGGAAACTTTTAGTGAGGTCTCTCCTTGGAAGATTTTTGGAGAGGCAGTGCATTGGGACTTCCCTATAGCTCAGATGGCAAAGAATCTGCCTGTAAGGCAGGAGACCTTGGTTTGATCACCAAGTCAGCAAACTCCCCTGGACAAGGAAATGGCAACCCATGCCAGGATTCTTGCCTGGGGAATCCTATGGACAGAGGAGCCTGGTGGGCTACAGTCCATGGGGTTGCAGAGTCGGACATGAGTGAGTGACTAACATACACAGTGCATAAGAGGCTAAGTAAGAACATAGGTTTGGGATTAAATAAGCCTGCTAAGAGGAGTGGAATGTAGGGTTCAAGAGCATGGGTCCTGGAGTCAGACTGTCTGGTTTCAGCCAAATTCCAGTTCTTCCACTTATGTGCTGTATGATCTTGCATATTTCATTTAATCTGCTGGTGTATTAGTTTCCTCAAATATAAATGGTAAATTAATCATAGTATTTGTCTTATAGAATTACTTTACACACAAAGTATTTAGAGCAATGTTTCAACACATTCAGAATGTAGTCAGTTGCTATTTATTATTGTATTGTTATTATTAACACTTTCACACTCCAGCTTCATCACATACCAATATGATCTTGTGTAATGTCTTAACCCTTCTGTTTGTCCATCTCTAAAATGAAGATTATAAGACCTGTTTCACAGGATGGGAATTAATATTATAGAAAATACAGAGCAGAGAACACAGAACTTGGACTATATAAGGGCTTCAGTTCAGTTCAGTCACTCAGTTGTGTCCGACTCTTTGCAACCCCATGAATCACAGCATGCCAGGCCTCCCTGTCCATCACCAACTCACGGAGTTCACTCAAACTCACGTCCATCGAGTCAGTGATGCCATCCAGCCATCTCATCTTCTGTCGTCTCCTTCTCCTCCAACCCCCAATCCCTCCCAGCATCAGAGTCTTTTCCAATGAGTCAACTCTTGCATGAAGTGGACAAAGTACTGGAGTTTCAGCTTTAGCAACAGTCCTTCCAAAGAACACCCAGGACTGATCTCCTTTAGGATGGACTGGTTGGATCTCCTTGCAGTCCAAGGGACTCTCAACAGTCTTCTCCAACACCACAGTTCAAAAGCATCAATTCTTTGGCCCTCAGCTTTCTTCACAGTCCAACTCTCACATCTATACATGACTACTGGAAAAAGCATTGCCTTGACTAGATGGACCTTTGTTGGCAATGTAATGTTCCTACTTTTGAATATGCTATCTAGGTTGGATAACTTTCCTTCCAAGGAGCAAGTGTCTTTTAATTTCATGGCTGCAATTACCATCTGCAGTGATTTTGGAGCCCCCAAAAATAAAGTCTGACACTGTTTCCACTGTTTCCCCATCTATTTGCCATGAAGTGATGGGACCAGATGCCATGATCTTCGTTTTCTGAATGTTGAGCTTTAAGCCAACTTTTTCACTCTCCTCTTTCACTTTCATCAAGAGGCTTTTTAGTTCCTCTCCACTTTCTGCCATAAGGGTGGTGTCATCTGCATATCTGAGGTTACTGATATTTCTCCTGGCACTCTTTGATTCCAGGTTGTGCTTCTTCCAGCCCAGCATTTCTCATGATGTACTCTGCATAGAAATTCAATAAGCAGGGTGACAATATACAGCCTTGACATACTCCTTGTCCTCTTTGGAACCAGTCTGTTGTTCCATGTCCAGTTCTAACTGTTGCTTCCTGACTTGCATATGGGTTTCTCAAGAGGCAGGTCAGGTGGTCTGGTATTCCCATCTCTTTCAGAATTTTCCACAGTTTATTGTGATCCACACAGTCAAATGCTTGGTATAGTCAATAAAGCAAAAGTAGATGTTTTTCTGGAACTCTCTTGCTTTTTCCATGATCCAGTGAATATTGGCAATTTGATTCTGGTTCCTCTGCCTTTTCTAAATTCAGCTTGAACATTTGAAGTTCCTGGTTCACGTATATCTGAAGCCTGGCTTGGAGAATTTGGGGCATTACTTCACTAGCGTGTGAGATGAGTGCAATTGTGTGGTAGCCGCGCACGAAGCGCAGGCAGCTGCAAGCCGGCGCATGAAGCACAGGCGAGAGGAGCTACCCCATGTCCGAGGTCAGGGGCAGCCGCCCAGAGTGCCAGGCTACCTTCCTGCTAGCGAAGGAACAGCTGAGAGTAGCTACCTTGTGTCCGAGGTCAGGGGCAGCAGCTGAGAGGAGCTACCCTGTGTCCGAGGTCAGGGGTGGCGGCCGAGAGGAGCTACCCCACGTCCGAGGTCAGTGGCGGCCAGGAGAAGCTACCCAGCATCTGATGCCAGTGGTGGCCAGTAGGAGACACCCCCGCGTCCGAGGCCAGGGGCGGTGACCCTGAAGAGCCACCCCAAGCCCGAGGCCAGGGCCGGCAGGGCCGGGAGGAGCAACCCCAGGAGTGGTGGCTGCGCAGGTACAGGAGGGCATAGAGGAGTTATCCCATGTTGAAGGTCAGGAACGTGGCTGTAAGGAGATACCCCTCGTCTAAGGTAAGGAACAGCGGGTGTACTTGCTGGAGCAGCCATGAAGAGATACACCACGCCCAAGGTAAGAGAAACCGAAGTAAGAAGGTAGGTGTTGCAAGAGGACATCAGAGGGCAGACACACTGAAACAATACTCACAGAAAACTAGTCAATCTAATCACACTAGGACCACAGCGTTGTCTAACTCAATGAAACCAAGCCATGCCTGCGGGACAACCCAAGACGGGCGGGTCATGGTGGAGAGGTCTGACAGAATGTGGTCCACTGGAGAAGGGAATGGCAAACCACTTCAGTATTCTTGCCTTGAGAATCCCATGAACAGTATGAAAAGGCAAAATGATAGGATACCAAAAAAAGGAACTCCCCAGGTCAGTAGGTGCCCAATATGCTACTGGAGATCAGTGGAGAAATAACTCCAGGAAGAATGAAGGGATGGAGCCAAAGCAAAAACAATACCTGGTTGTCGATGTGACTGGTGATAGAAGCAAGATCCAATGCTGTGAAGAGCAATATTGCTTAGGAACCTGGAATGTCAGGTCCATGAATCAAGGCAAATTGGAAGTGGTCAAAGAAGAGATGGCAAGAGTGAACGTCAACCTTCTAGAAATCAGCGAACTAAAATGGACTGGAATGGGTGAATTTAACTCAGATGACCATTATATCTACTACTGCGGGCAGAAATCCCTTAGAAGAAATGGAGTAGCCATCATGGTCAACAAAGGAATCTGAAATGCAGTACTTGGATGCAAGGAGGAGATTGAATTTGAGCTTTACAAAGGGAAAGGTTCTTTATCAACTTTGAAAAATCAAGATATGGTTTTATTGTAGTTGAGGAGACTCTGAGAAAAACCCCTTTCCCTAAGCTAGTCAACCCCAGTCTGTCATATAAATCAGAATGCTGGTGAGGAAAAGGCTGGTAAGTAGACTGTGGAGAAGGAACATTCCTTTCTCTCCTGTAGTAAGTTTCACATGGAAAGTCATCGTGCCCTCAGGCAATTGTTTAACTGTTATCATCAAGGACAGGACTCCACAGGGTGTCCTCCAAGTCCTTGAGACCCTTTAGAACATCTCTGAAGTCAAAACATTTTTTATTTTATTTTTATTTTTAATTTTAAAATCTTTAATTCTTACATGTGTTCCCAAACATGAACCCCCCTCCCAACTCCCTCCCCATTACATCTCTCTGGGTCATCCCCATGCACCAGCCCCAAGCATGCTGTATCCTGCGTCAGACATAGACTGGCGATTCGATCCTTACATGATAGTATACATGTTAGAATGCCATTCTCCCAAATCATCCCACCCTCTCCCTCTCCCTCTGAGTCCAAAAGTCCATTATACACATCTGTGTCTTTTTTCCTGTCTTGCATACAGGGTCGTCATTGCCATCTTTCTAAATTCCATATATATGTGTTAGTATACTGTATTGGTGTTTTTCTTTCTGGCTTACTTCACTCTGTATAATCGGCTCCAGTTTCATCCATCTCATCAGAACTGATTCAAATGAATTCTTTTTAATGGATGAGTAATACTCCATTGTGTATATGTACCACAGCTTTCTTATCCATTCATCTGCTGATGGGCATCTAGGTTGTTTCCATGTCCTGGCTATTATAAACAGTGCTGCGATGAACATTGGGGTACATGTGTCTCTTTCAATTCTGGTTTCCTCGGTGTGTATGCCCAGCAGTGGAATTGCTGGGTCATAAGGTAGTTCTATTTGCAATTTTTTAAGGAATCTCCACACTGTTCTCCATAGTGGCTGTACTAGTTTGCATTCCCACCAACAGTGTAGGAGGGTTCCCTTTTCTCCACACCCTCTCCAGCATTTATTGAAGTCAAAACATTTTTATAACAATGTTAAGAGATTATTTGCTTTTTTCACTCTCCATCATGAATGTATAGTGGCATTTTCCAGAGTCTGCATGATATATGATGATGATATCATTATGACAGTTAATAAGAATTTACAATTAAGTATTTTGCATTTAAACAGTTTTCTCAGCTTTAATTTCTATTATAGTAAATACCAATAGATATAACTCAGATCAAAAAAGCTCTTTGAGGTCCTCAATAATTTTGAAAGTTATAAGGGGTACTGAGACCAAACTGTCTGGAATGTTTAATCCAAGAGGGGGCGATTTTATTTCTGGAATGGGTCCATTCTCTAGCTTTTGTCTGGAGGTATTTGATGCCTGCATACTCTCCTGCATCACTGAATCTTTACTTCCCTTTCCCCAGATCCTTATGAAGATAAGACTTGTACTGTTCTGTTGAAACCTTCCTCTCCTACAAATTATAGTATAGTTGATCA
Source organism: Capra hircus (assembly GCF_001704415.2). Classification (NCBI taxonomy): domain Eukaryota; kingdom Metazoa; phylum Chordata; class Mammalia; order Artiodactyla; family Bovidae; genus Capra; species Capra hircus. The sequence continues at coordinate 12,505 of NW_017202641.1, forward strand.
GATGCTATTCCTCTGACCGCAGTCATTTTTATGCCTTCCTGAAACTCTGCCCGCTTCATGTTAATTGAACTGCAGCCACATTCTGGTATTCCTGAATGGATTTTGAGTTCATCCTGTTGCTCTAATCATCACATTTCCAATCCACCTCTCAGGGTCGGCCATTTGGTTTATGTTCCTCAAACTTAATCCCAGAGAACATCCCAGTCTTTCACCTTCTAGGTCTTTTTAATGGAGCTTCCACCACTCTACCTGCTGTGCCTGCACATGTGTGCTCAGTCGGGTCTGACTCTTTGTGACCCCGTGGACTGTAGCCCATCAGGCTCCTCTGTCCATGGGATTCTCCAGCAAGAAGACTGAGGTGGGTTGCCATTCCCTTCTTCAGGGGATCATCCTGACCTAGGGATCGAATTTGCCAGGCAAGAATGCTTGAGTGGATTGCTGCTTCCTTCTCCAGGGGATCTTTCTGACCCAGGGGTTGAAGTGACATCTCTTGTGTCTCCTGCATTGGCAGGTGGATTTTTTTTAACCACTGTGCCACCTGGGAAACCCAACAGTAAATGCTTAATAGGAAAAGCAGATATGGGATTTGTTAAAATTGTTCCAAGTTAAATTTGGTGTTTGTTCTTTGCTATCATGTATTGATGTAATCACTAAAGTCTGGTAGAATTATTCAGGCACATGAAATGACATCTGGAAAACAAAGCCATGTTACTATTCATTTTAACTGTGTATAGAAAGCTATTAAAGGGAATAATTTAAAGAGCTTGGAAGTATTTTAATATTGTATGAGGCAATCATGCAAATTAGTAGAAGCCTGTAGGTACTGGGTCAAATTGGATAAGGCCCAAAAGAAATTTGATTTTGAACAAATACAAATTTTAATAAATCTTAAAAAATAATGTCTACATTTATTGACCATAGAGGCTTGCCTTAGTTATGTGTCCTTGCCTCTAACTGTAAATTACAAAGACTAGTAAAATATAACAAGGCTCCTGAATTCTGAATTTTATTTTTCTATACTGCTGCTGCTAAGTCGTTTCAGTCATGTCTGACTCTGTGCGACCCCATAGATAGCAGCCCACCAGGCTCCTCTGTCCCTGGGATTCTCTAGGCAAGAATACTGGAGTGGGTTGCTATTTTCTTCTCCAGTTTTTCTATACTGCCTAATTTAAATACTTAATTTTGCACATGATCATATTTTATATTCAAATGAACTTTTGGGAATGCTATACTAGAGGTTTACAGATTTTCTCATTTCAGCTCTGATTATTAACTATACAAATCTCAATTTTGAAAAATTTAAAGTAGAAATAATAATCCCTTCCCTCATCAGATTAGGTGGGCATCGAATTATTCATAAACAATAAAGTGTTCTAAACACTAGTGGCCTTCTTAAGGTCTCCCTGCGAGAGCATAGACTTAGATTTGGGTTTAAATCCTGCTTTAACCTTTTACTGGCTTATTGGCTATGTGCTTTTAGATCTGCTAGTTTCTCTGAGCCTCAGCTACTTCATTGGTAATATGAGACTAAAATGCAACCCAGGAAAAACTCCAATTCCTCATAAATTTATCTCAAATAGTTTTGGGTTACTTACAGAAGTGCCACGGGTACCCCCATGAAATGTTACTCTTACTTATCTGGGACTCCCCATTTCCCTCCTTTAATCCTATGTTTCAAGGAAGCAATGTCTCTCATGGCTGCAGCAGCTGCTGATATATTATTATCTGTTACTGAGTGACAAATTGCCTCAACATTTTGTGGACTAAATAGTAAACATTTAGTATCTCACAGAATATATAGGTCAGGCATTCAGAGGTGGCTCAGCTGAATGCTTCTGGCTCAAGGTTCTTCATGAGGTTGCAATGGGGATATTAGGTGGGGCTTCAATCATCCAAAGGCTTGAGTGGGGCTGAAGGGTCTGCTTCCAAGATGGTTCATGTGCAGGGCTGCTGACAGGAGCCTCAGTTCATTGGTGAGCTGAAGCTGGCTCATTATTGCTTTTAAAAACTAATTGTTAACATTTAAGAATTTTGCAAGCCAATTGTTAAAAAACACCATTATTAAAAATTAAACTTTGTAAAATGTATTTTTGATAAATGTACTAAAAGTTAAGATAATAAATCCTCAAAAGTACTCACTCCATTTTTCCTTTATTGATGCCCTCGTGGTTCTTTAGGTCTTTTATATCTTTATGGAGGAAATAATATATTGCTGTGACCTATAGCATATATCAGTCTCATCCTATCTCTGAATTCAGTGACATTATGTTGGTTGCTTGAAATCAGTCATGGTGGAAGCATTTGTATGTAGATATCAGCAAGCACTACAAATCAAAACCTGATTTATTGTATTATTGATTGTTTAGACTTTAGAAAGTATAATTTGTGCCCTGTACATCCTTTATAATGGTTAAATTATGTGTGTGTGTGTGTGTGTGTGTGTGTGTGTGTGTGTGTACATGCGCTCCATTGTATCTGACTCTTTATAGCTTCATGTACTGTAGCCTGCCAGGCTCCTCTGTCCGTGGATGTTTCCAGGCAAGAATACTGGAATGGGTTGCCACTTCCTACTCTAGGGGATCTTCCCGACTCAGGAACTGAACTTGTGAATCTTGCATCTCCTGCATTGGCAGGTGGATTCTTTACCACTAGCATCACCTGGGAAGCCCATATATATATATATAATAATACATATATGGTATTGTTATATATATTATGTGTGTGGTATTGATATATATATTATATATGGTATTGATATATATATGTATTATATATATGGTATTGACAGTATATAGGCAGTAAACAATCCGCCTGCAATGTAAGAGACCTGGGTTCAATCCCTGGGTTGGGAAGATCCCCTGAAGGAGGGCATGGTGACCCACTCTAGTATTCTTACCTGGAGAATCCCCATGGACAGAGGAGCCTGGTGGGCTACAGTCCATGAGGTTGTAAAGAGTCAGACAAAACTAAGTGACTAAGTGCACACACACACACACACACACACACACACACACATATACATATACACATAAAATATATGAGTCAGGGAACATTGGGGACCACTTTGGAGGCCAACAGCTAGTCTGCCTTTTAGCCCCGGATGATTCATGTCTCTTCCATATGCAAAATGCACTCACATGGCTCCCAGCACCCCCTACAGTCTCAACCAGCTACAATTTCAGATTGAAGTCCAGAATCCCATCATCTAAGTCATGCCCAGATATAGATGCACTTCCTCAGGTATAGTTTTTCAAGTACAACTCCTTGAGTACAATTGTGCTTTATCTAAAACATTTATGAACCTAAAGAGGCAAGTTGTTCTTTTTTTTCCCCCTCTAGCACACCGACCAGACAATGGTGAGAGATACATAAGGTAACTGCTAGAGAAACTGGTGTTTAAAAAGGTAGAAAACAGGAGGCACACAAGTGCCAGTGGCCTGAAACCTAACCGGGCACATATTGGAAACTGCTAGATTGGAATGTGGTTGTACCTCTCTGTGGTTCGTGGATCTGCCCTCCAGGCTCTAGTTTCTGCCCTCTGAGTCACTCATCACTTTCCATGAGAGGTAACTCAGGTTTGCAGCTGTGTAGCTTTCAAGCCTGATCCCTGCAACTTGAATTTTGAAAGACTAAACCCTTTTTCTTTTTCATTTTGTGCTGTTTCTGCCCCATTCAGTCCAGGGTAGCGGTGTTTCTGCCAGAATAATTGTTCTAAAAATTTTGTGTGTTCCTTATTAGACAGAAAGCATGTCTGCAAATCTTTTTTGAGATAAGTCCATCTCTAACTTGGATTTCTGCTGAAATTGCTGAGGAGATCCACCCTAAAGTTTCTTAGAAGCTCTACTGTGTGACTGAACAGTTCTTTGAGGCACCACGTCAAATCTATAAGACGATATTTTCCTGGAAATGTCTTGGACTTCACCATCGCCTGGAAGCCATTTCTTAATTATAGCATTGTCAGTTACCTGGAGAGAGTAGGGATTTCTAAAGCCAGAAGGTCCTTTTTCCTTTTTGTTTGTCTTTCCTTTAGCATCTCTCTCTCTCTCTGCTTACATTTCACTATAAGTGGCAAGGAACATCCAATGTATTAAACACCTGCATTGATATTGGTTAGGTCATCCCATTTTACATGGTACATTTTCTGCTTCCTATATAACCACAGGAAGTAGTGTCACTAAACTGCTGATGCTGTATAACAGTATCCCTTTTCCTCCAGTTTCCAGTGATTTTTTGTACATCTCCTTTCAGCCTTGACTCATACCTTCCTCAAAGGCATTCTGACTTTTACTTGTAGTCTGTTCACCACACATGAGACTCACACTAATACTCTCTCTGGAGTCTTTGCTGCTTCTGTCCACTGCCTTTTCCAAAACCATTTCCATATTTTTAGTTATTTGTTACTCTGATGCTCCACTTCCAAATACCAGAGTAACACAATCAATAATATTATCTATTGCTATGTAATAAATTACTCCAAAACTTGGTTACTTAAACTAGTAAACATTTATCTTTTCACCATTTTTATGGTCAAGAATCCAGCTAGTTTGGGTAATTTTGGCTTCAGATCACTAATGAGGCTAAGGTTAAAGTTTTGGCTTGGGATGAAGTCAACTGAAGGCTTGACTGGGGCTGGAAGATTTGCTTCCAAGATGGCTCACTTACAGGGCTGTTGGCAGAAAGCCTCAATCTGTCACTGGCTTTTTGACAGGAGCTCTGAGTTCCTCATCACATATCCTATCCATAGGGCTGTTTGAGTGTTCATGGCAGCTGACTTATAAACAGAGCAAATGATTCAAGAAAGAAGAAAAAAATATTAGAGCTGCAGTGTCTTTTATGATCTGTGAAACCAGTTGAATATTGTAGAAAAGCCAATATTCAACTTGTTTCACAGATCAATTATATTCATTCTACATGGGAGAGATTATACAAGGGTATGGGTACTAGGAGAGAGAGAGAACTTTGGAGGGGTACCTTGGACGATGACTCTTACAGATACCCAAATCAGCATCTGTGCCACAGGTGTTCACTGACTATGTCTTTCCATTGAGACTTCCCATATTGACCAGAGCTCTCTACATCAGAGCTGTGCTAGGTGCCTGGGCTGAAGTTGAGGATTCTTGAAGTTGAGGTTGTTGATGCTTCTTAGATAACACAATGTACATAAAGTGCTTAGCACAGTGCCTAGAGCCAAATAAGTGCAGCAAAATAATGTTTTTCTTGTCATTCCTATTTTATTGAAGATTCTGAGTCAATTCCTGACCCAGAAATACAACTAGTAGCTTCTGGCACAGATACGGAGGATAATATTGCCCTCTCCATGCCCATTAAAATTGTAAGAAAAAAACCTCAGAGCTTTTGTTTGTTAACACCTCTCATAGTCCTTTGACTGAATCTCTGGTGAGTTGGGCCCGTGGACTATGAGAATAATGGACACTGTACTTCCCTTTAGTCCAATGACTGGCCTCTACCTTTGAATAAACTTTTAACCCCTCCCACTTCCTTTCCACTTTCCCTAAAAATTAATTGATGCCACCACTTATTTCCAGCTGGTGTCTCTTCAAAGATTCCTGCAAGTAATCCCTGGACGCTTCCCTCTAACTCCACGCTTGCTGGTACATGCCTGAATCTTGTTTGTGCTTGGGCTGGGACACTTCCTGTTATCAGCAAAAGAAGCAGCTAGAAAATGGGGGTCAAGGTGAAAGCTAAGCTTAGAATAGAAAATTCTGAGTTATCTGAACAAGCAGTGTATATTCTCAAGCTAGGAAGCTGGTTCTTTTTTTTTTTTCCTCATCTTTAGCTCACCTCTGAGTAATCATAACTAACCCCAAAACATGAATAATATCATTGTTGGATATCATTTTTTGATCACATTTGTTGAGGCAAAAGGTATTGCCTCGAAGTAGATTATCCTGTTTGATTTCTGATGAAAATTACAATGAGAACCAGGGAAGTGTGGAATTGTTTGAAGACTTTGATGCTTGACATTAAAAAAAAAAATTCTTTCTCAGAGCACAGTTGTTCAATCAAGGTAAAGGTTTTTGTTCAATGCATTACTTACAAGAGAGGTCAGGTACATCTTTTCACAGTTGTCTTGTCATGTGGTATGTCCCACCACTGAATACTTGAGTGATCCTGTTTTCTGAACGCTTTGTGAAGCCCCACATACAGACACCCTCTGAACTTGGCACATCTCCCAGGAAACAGATGGACACTGGCATTTCAAATATAGTAATGGTGGCCACATAGAATACAGATTATGGAGATAAGAGCCACCATTATTTAAATACTAAAATAATAAATTATTTCATAAAGCAATGTAGACTAGTTAAAATGGGGTAATATGAGAGGAAATTAATTGTTATGATGAAATTTGACACAAGGACCATGATTTATTATTTGGCTTAATAATTTTAGGTGATTTGAGTCCAATAAGCCAGGGGTTTATCAACTCTTTACATGGTCTCTCTGGAGGCAGTATGTGAGGT